>NC_061805.1:22169389-22469389 GCF_021462225.1 Girardinichthys multiradiatus
CTTCTTCCTCCTTCTGTTTGCATTGTGAGATTTTACCTGTATATAAACTCTTCAAATTCTTTCAAAGAGTAAGCGTAAGGCGTCCCTTAAATCTAGTGAATCATGTGCTAATGTGTCACCATTGTCATCGCATCCAGTGAAACCTCCTGCTACTCTACACCAGCGATGACCAAACAGCTGGGTAAAACACTGGAGTATTTCTCTGCCATTAAGATGGAAGCTTCCTTTGAGTTCTGTAATAGCTGCTAAAAACTCCTCTACTCCTTCCTGTATCGGTGGGATACCCTTTAAAGCAGCAGTTCTGTCTTCCTGTGTCAATGGCTTATATACTAGAATAGTTGGCGGCTGTCGGTGATTAGCGTCACCTACATTTGGATTTGCTACTTCAACTAGAGGAAATGTGTCTTCCTCTACATTTTTTCCAGATGGATGAAATTTCTGTTCGTGAGCCATTAAGGCTTCGCCTGGGTACATGCTGGGAGTAGTTTTCTTATATTTACTCCTAGTTCGCACTCCTGTGCACCCCCAGGAATTAGGAGAGCAGGACTCACTAGAAGAGCTCTGTTTTTCTGTTTTAGAAGGATTGCTTAATTTTTCTTGCTTACTTATAGGAGTTTTAGGAACTGCTACAGCTCCTTCTATCTCTCCTACAATTAGTTGTGCTGCAGCCGCCTGTCCTGCAGCTGTCTAATTTTAAATCTCCTTGTAATTTTAAGATATCCTTAATATTTAGTTTACTCAATAAACCATGTTTTTTATTCCATCTATGACAGATCATACCTGCTCCTTCTACATAGTTCTCCATAAACTTTACATCCCCTTCTAAGTTAATTAGTTTACTTTGTTTCTTCCCCATGATGTTTAATTTTAGTTCACAATACTATAAATGTCCCAGATAGAAGTTCACTGGCATGAGATTCAAGGAGAGGACATTAACACGCCCTTCTACTGCGACTAATCCGCAGCGGTGTTAATTTTCTGGGATTAAACCCGACCTTTATCTCCAAAAATCACCAATACGTCTTTCTTTTCTGGGCAAAAGAAAACACAAGACCAGCAGAATCTTGCTATGATTCTTCCAAAATGCTTAGTCTTCCAAACACACACAACAGCACTCACACAGTTAGTATTTTAACATATTTATGTCCCTTCAGCAATATATATGGTCGACCTAGCTTAGTTTATGAGCGCCCTTATTTTTCAACATTTAATTTAATTTCCTTACGGCGAAATGCTACCAACCAAATTATCCAGTTCCCTTACGGCGGAACTAGGTAGTTCCGCCATAAGGGAACTGATCTCCTTGCGGCGAGATCCTACCTAAATTTATCGCTATTTCCTTCCGGCAAAATAAAACCTATCCAATTGCTGTCTCTTTACGGCGAGACACTACCAACGACTTATTATAACCTTTCTTTAATGTTAAACAAAACGTCTCACCTCTGAGCTGACTTCTAGGTGACTCTGTTGGACCCCCCAGAGTCATCCGGCGTCGAGCAAGACGATAACCCACCGGCCAGATGCGAATGTCACACACCGGGACTTTCAGCCACCAGACCTAGGTGCGGCTGTGCGGCAGCGCTTAACTCGACGTCAGGCTGTTCCCGGAGATCCGCCAGTCACTGCAAAGAAAGATAAAATCAGTTTAGTTCTTATAATATCCTGCTCGAAGGACCAATTTAATGTTAGGTATTATTTAATCAACTCAGAGGCAAGGAACAATACAGTCAGTTTTACTTGCAGCAAGGGTAGCTCACACTCCGCAGTGCAGACTACAAAGTGTTGGCACCCCTCTCTCTTTATTTATACATGCTGGTTCACACACAGTTCAACAAACATTCAGGGTGTTTGTGTGTTTGTGTGTGTGTGGGGTCAGAAAGGTTAGGGTTTATGTGTCTTGATTTTAAACAGAGAGGGAGAATGGGACTTGGTTGAGCAGCCCTTAGATGCTGCTGATAAAAGCATAACTCACTCCTGTCCCCATCTCCCTTCCTGTGGCATGTAGGAGGGAAAAGCACTTAGAGCAGACATAAGTGAAAAACAATACAAAAGTTTTCAAACCCTAACAAAACGTATCCAGGTGTTGGAATGGCCAAGTCAAAGTCCAGACCTGAATTTCATCGAGAATTTGTGGAAAGAGCTGAAGACTGCTGTTCACGAACGCTCTCCATCCAACGTCACTGAGCTCCAGCTGTTTTGCAAGGAAGAATGGGCAAGAATTTCAGTCTCTCGATGTGCAAAACTGATAGAGACAAAACCCCAAGAGGTTGAAAAGTTCAAGGGAGCCGAGTACCTTCGCAAGGCACTGTATAAAGGTTATTTAATAGCTGCTTCTTCCACATGTTTGCTTTGTGCCAAACATGCCTTTAAACTTTAGGCAGGATTGTTTCATGGTAGACGGCCATGTCTTGGTAGGTTTAGAGTCGTGCCATACTATTTCCACTTTCCGATGATGGTTTAAACAGTGCTTTGATGTTCAAACTTTGGATGTTGCTTTATATCCTAGTTCTGCTTTAAAAGTCTCCAAAACTTTATCCCTGACCTATCTGGTGTGCTCCTTGGGCTGTTTTGTTTTTTTGTAAATAGTGTTGAAATCTACAAATGCTTTTAATGTGTGACAATTCTGCACTTTTTTGTGTTTCTATATCCCAAAAAACTCACAATAGAAGACATGGATGTTTGTGACAAAATTTGAAAAAGTTCAAGGGACATTAATACTTCTGCAAGACACTGCAACATAACTAAGAATCAGCATGGTGTCTCTCCTGCATCCTGCATGCTTTGCAGGTCTTCCACTTCAGAGTTTTTCCACCCTGAGAACTTCCAGTTGCCTGTTGCATGCGTTAAAAGGAAACTGCAGGCAAAGTCTGCAGTATAATTGTTAAGACTTTTTTTTCTGAGGTGTTTATGTGATAAATTATAAAAACTAAAAGAAACCACGGGGTTGGTTTATACTTAAACCCTGCACTGTAGTGAAAATGTACAGTTGGATATTGTAGCAAGATCATAAATGTAAATATTGAGGGACACAATAGTGTATTATATTTATATATGACTGAAAGCCATTCAAAGAAACATATTGCCCTTGATTTAAAAGACGATTAGTGAGCCACTTACGGATATTTCCATTAAAACCATATCTATACAGTTAACTCCATTAACTCCAGCCTGTCCTTGTAATTTACACCTCCTTTCTTTCCTTCCGTCTCCTCCTTCCTCTTTCCTGCAGATGCATATTGGAAAGACAAGATGCTGTGCAGGAAATGATGATGTCAGAATCACCAACTCTGAACTCTGTCAGATCCCTTCTGTCACATTTGCCTGATCTGGAGAGAGGCATCTGCAGCATATATCACGGAAAGGTAATAGAAAACTCTTACATGCATATTGTCTTTACTTGCTTATGCTTTATGGCTTTGCCATCCTGAGATACATATAAAGTAGCAGAATATATAGTCTAAACCACACAAAAGACACAAAAACAATTTTTTTCTTTTTTTCTCTCACCTCGACTGTTCTGTCCTTTTTTATGGCAGGTTTGATTAACAGGAAAGAGCAGTCATCTCACTGGCACTTACCTGATTGTCTAACACAACCTCATTTCCCACCAGACCTATCTAAGAAATGCCAAATAGCTTTCTTCTGTCTCTATATGTGTGTATGTGTGTGTCTGTGTGCATGTATTGTAGCAGCACATTAGTCTGAGGTTCATGTCTTGTTTCGTGCTCATCTTTCTGTCTCCTTCATTTACCGTTAAAAGAAAATGATCTCATATCTTAAAACGTGGACACACAGCAAGCACACAGAGTGGGGCCTTAATTGTCATGTTGCCCATCTGTAGATAAATGGTTCTGTGTTTAATGACCTGTGTCTCAATGGCTCCATTGGGATAATGGCAGGGAGGGCATGCCTGTGGTCTTCTGTTTTACTCTGTTTGTTTTTCATAAAAGAGCAATGTAGGGGCTGCAGACAGCATAGGCTTTAGTGCCAAAACTCCTGCAGGTGTCACACTCAGTGGCGTGAGGCTTCTGACTTGTTGCTATGCACTATTATTGTTAGATCAGAGCCATTCCTAGGCAAAATATTGATTGGTTGACTTTTGTTTTGTTTTTGTTTTTTTACTCTGGTTTAGATGCTGCAGCATTTATTTTGATGTCAGAAAACAGAGTTTGCTGCTATCTGAGGTTAACTGGTTTTATATTTATCATAATGTGGATTTGGAATTGCCAAAAGAGTTTACCTTTATGCACAATATAAGGCATCAATAGCCATTTTTGCCAGGTGCTGAATCAAAGTTTTGGTATGTGAAGGTGCACTAGCTTCAAACTTTTAGAGTAACAGCATGATGCAGAAGTGGGGCTGGACAATATTAGGAAAACACAACGTTGTGATATTATTGTTTGACATTGCATTAATGATAATTACTGGGATTAATCCATCTTTTCCTCATCACTCTTTCTTTTCCATCATCATAACATCACCACCAGGTGTCCATCCAACTGACCAAATATGGGTGAAACTTTGGGGTAAGAACGCTGTCAAAAACAATGTGTATATAGGACAGATATGTGTGTATATTAGTCAATAGTTGTGCATAAGTAAAATCCAAAAGAGGTATTGTATATTTTCTGTATAAGAATACAAAATAAAATGTTACAGCTTCAAGAAATTACAAACACAAAGTTCAAGTTTACAGTTGTGGTTTATTCTTTATGAATACAATATGCTATAACAGTTTGTGAATACGATTTATTTTCTATGAGAATACGAATTTACATCAGCGACTTGGTGTCACGTGATCTCAAGCTCAGAATATAGTGGGTGGAGTTATACAATGAAGCCAGGTAATGTTAAAAAGTTTATATATGTCTTAATGTCGTTAATATATGCTCTTGGTCCGTCATCTTGGCGCTAGTGCTGCTTCTTCTTCTCTTCTTCTGCTGGCGGTTCGCAACAAATTCAGAGGTGCATACCGCCACCTACTGTCCATCATTGTATAACTCCACCCACTATATTCCGAGCCTGAGATCACGTGACACCAAGTTGCTGATGTAAATTCGTATTCTCAAAGAAAATAAATCGTATTCAAACTGTTATAGCATATTGTATTCATAAAGAATAAACCACAACTGTAAACTTGAACTTTGTGTCTGTAATTTCTTGAAGCTGTAACATTTTATTTTGTATTCTTATAGAGAAAATATACAATACCTCTTTTGGATTTTACTTATGCACAACTATTGACTAATATGCACACATTTCCGTCTTTACATACACATTGTTTTTGACAGCGTTCTCACCCCATATGAAACCAGATGTTTGCATACACTGTATAAAATAACGTGACTTTTTTCTCACCTCAAATTAGACAAAATTGTTTGTCAGTTAGGATTACCAAAATGATTTTTATTTGCTAAATATAAGAATAATAGGAGAGGAAGTTTTTTCATGGAGAGTTTTATTTGTTTGAAATTGAAAGTTCACTTATAATGATATTAAAATACCCTTTAAACGATCTGGGAAAGCCCAGATGATGTTGTTTGTAACATTTGAGTTAAATTAAGGTACCCTCTGGGAACTCCTTCAAGACTGTTGGAAAACCATTTCAGTTGACTTCATGAAGCTCATCGGGAGATTGCCTAGAGTGGGCAAAGCAGCAATGAAACCAAATTGGCTATTTTGTGGAATCTAAGATATAAAAGATGTTTATGATGTTTATTTCACAATGTTTTGTTTGCTACATAATTAAGTCCATAAGGGTTTCCAGCAAGATGATGCATATCTTCTATAAGTCTATTGTGGAGAGTGGAATCACCTCTGCCATCGTCTGCTGGGTAGCAGCATCAGAGCCAGGGACTTAAAAAAGCTCAACAAGGTGATAAAGAAGGCTGGTTCTGTTCTGGGGACTCCTCTGAAACCTCCTGAGATCATTGTGCAAAGAAGGATTCTTCATAAAATGAAGAACATTATGGAGAACCCTGAGCATCCTCTTCATGAGACTGTCCTACAACAACAGAGTGTCTTCAGTCAGAGGCTTCTTCAGATCTGCTGTAAGATGCCAGCGCTACAGGAGATCCTTCCTGCCCACAGCCATCAGCATCTACAACGGCTCTTTGAAGAAACCTTCATAATGAGCTACAACAACATCTAATTTTCCTTTGTGATTAATAAAGTATTTTTAAAGATATTGTTTCGGCACTAGTGGCCTTTATTTAAATTTTTTGACAGTAGGCAGACAGGAAAGAGGGGTAGAGAGAGGGGGAGACATTCGGCCAATGTCGGGTCGGGGCTCGAACCCGGGACGGCCGCTTCGAGGACTGTAGCCTCTGTATATGGTCGCGCGCTTAACCCCTACACCATCAGTGCCGCACCCTACCTTGAATAAAGTATTTTTGAATTGAATTAATTCTATACACTTGTATTTCCTAATTTATAAAGCTCTATACTAGTGCAAGCCATTTACCATTTTAGCATTGTGATGTATTTACTATTTAGAAAATAATGAAAATTCCAAAGTCCAAACTTTTGAGCGGTAGTGTATTTTATTTGGATTCCAGTTTGCTTTGTGTAGACGAAACTTACAGAACCTTACATGAGGTCACATGACAACTGCAGTAGCCAATAAACCTCTCATTTTAAAGGGTGTGAAACATTCCAAGATTCAATAAATCAAAAAAAAAAATTGGCTGCGTCTGGCTGACTGAGGGCGTCTGACATAAAATCACAATAAACCACAAAAAGCAGTTATTGTGAGTTAAGTTAGTGAAGGATTTTAAAGCCAATCCCTTAGAAATGTTGTAACTGGGACCCTGACCTAAGATTTCATATGTTTTACAGAATTCGCTTATGTTGTGTAGTATATTTTCTGTTGGGAAATGGTTTTTATTTTTTCAATTTAAGATTGCAAAGGCTTGTATGCTTTGTGGCTGCTCATGAGTTGTGTGTTATTTGGCTGAAAAAGCTTTTTAAACTTCACGGTCACATTCAGTGCAGATGAGATTCCTGATGCTATCTCACTGTTTTTACAGTATCCACCAGTTTTTGCTTTTTTGTCACTCTTAATTCTTTTAGATCATGCTGAGATATGATGTGTTGCATTTGGAGATTTTTTTACCTACTTCGTGTAGTCAGACAGGTTTATATTTTAGTCAGTTTGTAGGACTGAGTGAGGGTGAATTTGAACAAAGAATGCAGTTTAGCACAGATGATTCATGATTTAAAAAGGAGGGGCAATTACATTTCCCCTTGGTTCGAGTTGGTTCAGACAACTTTTTCTCCTTGTGAAAAAGCGTTTACTCTGGTTTTCTTCATCTGGTATTGAAATTTGTTTGATGATGTGAAACATTTTCATATGATTATAAAGCAAAAACAGAAGAAATCTACATTACACTGTACGACACCACTAAGACAAATCTTTTCAGAACCTTTCAGTGGCACCATGTTTGACATCTTGCTGATCTTTAAATGGCATTTGTCTCCATGTGCTCCAGTCTTCCACACAGGAGTTTTACCTCATCTGTATGAGCCTTTCTCGCCTGGGGCTGGAACTGCAGGCTCTTCTCCCAGCTATCCAGTCACAGATCCGCTCCACACTGCTCCGGAGCCTTTTATTGGATACTCCTGACCTGCTAGCTCCGGCCCATGGCTTTCTCAAGGTGCTCAATGAGAAAGCAGCAAAGTGAGTAATCTAAGAGCAAGAAAAAAAGAGTATTTATGGGTCAAGGACAAGGAATTGTGTGAGTTGTCAATATAACTGTTACATCAAGCTGCCAGAAAGCTAGAAGATAATACTGAGCTGTTGGAGAGCTGATGAGACATAATGTTTAAGCAGACTGCAGTATCAAAAGTAATAATTGTTTAATAAATTATTTAGTTGTATGTGCCTGATTATTGCAAACTTATCAGCACAGGATCTAAAACTACTTTATGATTTCAAATTAAATTGTGATTTGAAAACAGGAGAAGCTTCAATTGCACAGATTTTATGTTTGCTGCATTGTGCAATATTTTCATAGATGTCGATGACACAACAGATTTTTTTATACAAAGTTATGTTTATCTTACTTTGCTGAAAATGTTTTGTAAAGATGTATTGGTTAGACTTTTCTTAGCTTAGCTTTTCCAGTTCCATTTGAGGTCTGAGCTACAGAGTCTTAGTTTTACAAAATTTTTTGGTTTCTGTTTCTTTAGGGATTAAAACATGAAAAAAAAACAAAAGTGCTGCAAGTCTTTTGATGAATTTTAGTAGTTTTTTTTAATCGCACACAAAATACTGAGATTATCACATGTGTTTTAGTTTTTAAATCAAAATTTAAAAAGCGATCAAATCTGTTCCTGTTGGCTGCTGTTTATAGACAAAAAATGAAAGGAGTTCTTAGTTTTGATTATTTAAATTAATTGAAATGATAAACTGATGAAAGGAAAACTGGTTGATTAAAATTTCCACCTTTGTTTGTTTTTTTTGTTGACAGAAATCGTACCTATGCCTAAAATCTTTCATAGGGTTTTTGATTTGATTACTTCATTTCATTTTTGTTCACTTCAGGTATTAAATATTTGCACAAGGCCATAGATTCTGAAATAAATGCTGTACACTGACATTAAATCTGTTTATGTTTATAATTACCTAAAATATTTACTTACCTACTTACATGACAATTGGATGTTTCTTTCGCTTGTTATGGTTCAGACTGTCAAACTGTCTCAGTTGTCATAAACTGAGGACTCACAGATTGGCATAGTGAGGTGTTGCCAGCTGCTGTCACCTTTAAATTGGGAATTTCTGCAGGTCGGGAAATAAAACGGAGCTCTTCTCAGATTTGTCTGGCTTCCCAGTGCTGCAGGAAAGGATGAGACAAATCCAGGCTGTCCTGTCTGAGATTCAAGCGCATCGCAAAGAGGTCCGTTTGGTGCTGAAGTCCCCTGCACTTGACTACACGACTGTTTCTGGACAGGAGGTACTCCCTGTATCTGTGTGTTTGTGAGATAGAGGGAGCGGAAGTTGGGAGGAGATTAATTGGCCTTTTGGGTAAACGTCCCAGCTGTTTGTGTGTGTCACATTTGAACAAGGCTGACACATTATTTTGCCTGTCTACTCTGCTCTGATTTATCATCTCCTTTCTCCTCTGCTTTCAGTTTCTGATTGAGGTGAAGAACTCGCTGTCATCAGTTGTTCCACCTAACTGGGTCAAATTCAGCAGGTCAGCTCACTTACTGCTGAAACATACAATCAAACACTTTTTATGGGTTTCCCTGCTGATTTTCCATTTTATAATTCCCTATGTTTCCAGAGCCTGAAAGTGCTTGTACTCGAACCACTTAGACCTAAATCTTGCTTCAAAACACACTTTGCATTTTCATTTTATTTTTACAAAAATGTTAAAAATAGCAGAGGAGTGCTAACACTTTCGTTTGGCGTCTAAACCAGAGCAAGTTTAAGAACCACATGGCTAGGTTTCTCGAGGCCAAAACAGGTAAAATGTCGTTTTTTATTGCTTGAAAAGTCCAAATTTATTTATTTGTTTTCAGTTTCACAGTGGCTTTGGGTTCCAGTTTTTTAAAGTTTTGAATCAGTTCAATTAAGAAGACGAAGAATCAGCTTTATTGGCCATGTTTATGTGCACAAACAAGGAATTTAACTTTGGATTCACTGAGTACAGAAATGAAGTATCAATTTGTAAACTATAGACGAAATAAAGCTGTAGCTCTATCAATGGCCTTGTCCAGGAAATAGTCACAGCTAAACACAAAAGCGCTGGACTAGGCATCTCTTCTGCGATTCTACATATATGAAGAAATACATACATTTGATGCAAATATCTTTCCATATTCTGAAAGATACTAGTGTCTCACCAGACCCAGCTCCTTTCCCGTTCTGAGAAATTGATGTTCTGATGTCGTCTGAAGAGGGAATCATCAGGCACTCAGAGGGCAAAACATTTTGGCATATTTCTGTATAAACAGACAAGCAAGCTAGCAAACAACCAAGATTTGGTCAGTGCTTATGAGAAAATAAAATTGATTACCCCACCACATACAAAATCGCTTTGTACTTTTTTACAATTGCAAAAACAAAATTTCAATATGGTAGGGAAAAAAGGTGATTGGTGCAATCAAAAGATGTATTTAAGATGGGGAAACATGATATATAGGCATTAATATCTGTATTGGCTGATTTGGGTCATTTGTTTTACGTTTCGGTATTGCTCCAATAAGTAAAGCTGGGCTGATATTAACAACTGATGTTTATTTTAATTTTGTTATCATTTGTTTTTGTTTGTATTTATATATTATATATATTATATCAGTAAATATGGGTTATCGACAATAACAGCAATATTATCTGATATTAGTCTTGGCTATATATTCACATCGGTGCATCCATCAATTTTGACATACATATCTTTGCCCAAACTAGTAAAAATTTTAGTTATGTGTTCGTTTTATTTCTCCCAGTTAATGTATATTTGTGTTTAGGTAAAAAAAAAAAAGGTAAAAGAATCGGTGGACAATAACCTTTAGCATCACTTCTCCCTGCCAGTCAACACTGGTGTTATGCTACTGCCTCAGCATAGACCGTCATACAAGGATAGGAAATGACACCACGCAGTAGTCTTGAAAGTGAACTAAAAGAAAGAACTACAGAACATAACAAAATCATCAGAAGCGTAACATCCAATATAGCTGTGATAGATAGTAGTTCTTGAACAATGTCTGTCTGATGCATTAATAAATAATAATAAACATTTTGCACTAACATTGCTACTCAAATGTTTGTTGAAAATGAGATCTCTTAGCATCTATAGATAATCTGTTATCGGTGCATGTCTGAGGATGTTTGCTGGCATTAATTTCTTTCAACAACACAGCCAATCCTTCAGTCATCACGTTTTGCTGCAGGAAACGTTAATTGTTGTTGAACTCTTTTCCTCGTGAGGCCACTGGATTCCCAAAAGATTTGCAAGATCGCAACCAGAAAAATAATCCACCCATCCCACTTCTGGCTCTGTCTCCATGTTTGATCAAATCAGTGTCTTTCCCTCAACTCAGTAGCAGTAAAGTGGAAAGTAAATACTCATGATTTTTATAGTTTCTTTAATGAAACTACTAACTTAAATGTGGCAAAAACCTCCAGACTACTTTTTTGAAAGTTCTTTTTTTAAAATGTAAAAAAATTGTAAATGTCGAAACGTTCCCCAAAACCCTGGCAGTGTCTTGAGAAGTATTAACACCCCATAAACGTTTTATGTTTAGTAACTTTACAGTGTATTTTATTGGTGAATTAGAAATAGACCAACACTGAGTACTGCAAAATTTGTGAAGTAAAAGGATACATGAAAAATCTGAAAACTGTAGTGTGCATTTGTATTCACCCCCTTTACTCTGATGCCTGTAAATAAAATCCACTGCTACTTTTTCAAAGTAGAGTCAGTAGAATGAAAGTGTTAAAGGTCAAAAAATGGTAAAGAACACAGATTAATTTATGAAGCTCTGAGATATAACGGAATAAACTTAAGATGCGCATACAAAACTATTTAGCAAGATTGATTCATTGTTCTTTTTCTAAAGCAGGACTGTAATGCTTGTTGTCCTCCTTTCCTCCTGGCTCCTTTGCAGCACCAAGGCTGTCAGCAGGTATCACTCCCCTTTCCTGGTTGAACGTTACAAGAAGTTGCAGCTGCTCCGAGAGCAGCTGATGCTAGACTGCCAGAGCGAGTGGACCCAATTTCTGGGGTACGACAGAGGCAACTGCACACACACACACACACACACACACACACACGCACTTCTTATGAGGAATTCAAATGAAAAGCTGCTAAAACACATAACGGGTCTATAGTTCAGAGGTGTGCCTCCAAAGTTCTCAGTCTGCCAGAATTAGTCTGTTTAAAGTCAAGCACCCAGTCAGTGCTGTCTGCTCAGAAACCTGTATGCACTAAGCAGAATTTACACTTGAAAATCATTTTTTCTCTGTCTTTCCCTCTCTCTGCAGTCAGTTTGGGGAGCATTACCACACCATGAAAAGGGCTATTAGTCACCTAGCAACCATGGACTGCCTCCTTTCATTGGCTGAGGTGGCTAAACAAGGGAATTATTGCAGGTGATATCCTCTTTTCCTGACCATAAATATTGATGCACGTGCCTGAGTGTATATTCTGTGTGTGTAGGGGATTGTTTGTTTGTGTGTGTGTGTGTGTGTATATATATATATGTGTGTGGTGGGGAGGTCGTCCTGTGTCGTGTTCTATAGACTTCAACAGGCTGTATGTGGGCGTGTGCACCGGGCTGAGCACTGTGCTCTGCCAGAACACCAACATATCTCCCACTCACTCACTCACTCACACACAAGCATCTTTATAGTGTCTATTTCTGCACATTAGATTTCAGCTTTTTCCTCTATCCACACTGTAGTACTGAATGCGTTCTTTAAGGCAGCTTCCTTTTAACCTCAGCTCACTTTAGATTTCTAACTTTTACTGTTATAAATGTGACATTCAGCTATAAAAGTTGATGGTAAAAATCTGTTTGGAGTGTTCTGGTGCAGGAAAAGATGGATGCATCTGAAAGCCTGTCAAAATACACTAAGCTGTCTGGGGGAAAAGGAAGACGTGCTATGAAACAAGCCAACCTTTGAAAGTCTTATAAGGCATGGAGCTTTCAGTTCACTGGTCCATATGTATCTCAAATATGGTCATAAGATATAGATCATGACCAGAACATCCTGGATTAAAGTGGCTGAAATGAGTTTCCTTTGTAGGGTGGGTAAGCTAAGCCTTACCGATAAGGAGAGAAGCTTTGTCATCTTGGTGTAAAGTTCCTGCTCCTCTGCATCAAGAGGAATCAATTCAACCTTAGCCTGGCCCAGAAGAAGGTTCCGGTGTTGTGGAAGACCTCCTGTCTTGTTCCGGTACCACAGAAAACTCACGCATCAGTCCTCAATGACTATAGACCTGTTGCCCTAACATCTCACATCATGAAGGTCCAAGAGAGACTCCTGTTGGCCCACCTGAGTAAGCAAACAGTACACCATCAGGACCCCCTTCAGTTTGCTTATCGCTGTGGAGTTGGAGTTGAAGATGCCATCATACACCCGCTTCAACAAACCCACTGTCATCTGGACAAAGCCAGCAGCACTGTGAGGATCATGTTCTTTGATTTCTCCAGTCCATTTAATACAATCCAACCTGATTTGCTTTGTCAGAAACTCCAGACTCAGGTGGAGGCCTCAACAATCTCCTGGATCAAAGACTACCTGATAAACAGACCACAGTTTGTGAGACTGAAGGGTTGTGAGTCTAACCAGGTAGTCAGCAGCACAGGAGCACCACAGGGGACTGTACTCTCACCATTCCTTTTCACTCTGCACACCTCAGACTTCCAGTACAAGACAGACTCCTGTCATCTGCAGAAATACTCGGATGATTCTGCAGTCGTGGGGTGGATCAGAGATGGGCAAGAACCTGAGTACAGGAAGGTGGTGGACCGCTTTGTGGCATGGTGTGGAGACAATCATCTCATCTTGAATGTGACTAAAACAAAGGAGATGATTGTAGATTTTAAGAGAAACAGGAATAAGTCAAAAACTATTTCTATCATGGGAGAAAAGTGGAGGTGGTGGAGGAGTATAAATACCTCGGTGTTCACCTGGACAACAGACTAGAGTGAAGATGCAACTGTGAAGCCATCTACAAGAAGGGACAGAGCAGACTGTACTTCTTGAGGAAGCTTAGGTCCTTTGGTGTTTGCAGCAAGATGCTGCATATCTTCTATAAGTCTGTTGTGGAAAGTGTGATCTCTTCTGCCATCATCTGCTGGAGAAGCAGCATCAGAGCCAGGGACTTAAAAAACTCAACAAGCTGATAAAGAAGGCTGGCTCTGTTCTGGGGACTCCTCTGGAACCTCTGGAGATCATTGTGGAAAGACGGATTCTTCATAAAATGAAGAACATTATGGAGAACCCTGAGCATCCTCTTCATGAGACTGTCCTACAACAACAGTGTCTTCAGTCAGAGGCTTCTTCAGATCTGCCGTAAAACGGAGCGCTACAGGAGATCCTTCCTGCCCACAGCCATCAGTATTCAGATATTGGTATTTTTGAATCTTTACCCAGTTTGCTGACAGATTTGTCCACAACTGTGTAAGCCTCTCAAGATAAAAGATTAAAAATGTCCTCCGGGAATATAATTTGTTTCTATATATTATGCTAAATTTTGTTCAAAATGTCACTATTCTGCATATATACTTGCTTTTCCGGGCTGATTCATGTGTAAACGGTGACCAGACAAACTTTGAGTTTGGAAAAAAGTTAATATAATCTCTTAAAAAACAAAACTGGTAAAGTTTGTGCCTAAGTTGTGTTTATATTATGTGTGGATGTTGCTAACCGACTGCTCTCTGTTCAGGCCAAAGGTGTGTGAAAAGAAGCACCAGATCATCATCACTGATGGCAGACATCCTGCAATAGATTTATTGATGGGGGAGAACAGCCAGTATGTCCCCAACAACACTACATTACAGGTACAAACACACACACACGGACATATTCAAATAGCTCTGAGACAAAGAGCTTTGCACGACACGCTCACACACATACCCACACACACTGACTTCCTAGCTTGGTGCTCGAGTAGGCGTAGGTTAATCTTGCAACAGAAGCACAAGGCAGTGGGAAGAGAAGCCAAGCTTTTTCAGTCCACCCACCTCCTCAGCTGTGCGAGTAAGCATGCAAATATCTCATTCTAGTCACAGTTGATGTCTTCTTCTCCTCTTTGTGTTTGTTTCAGCGTGACGGCAGGAGAACTATGATAATCACGGGGCCCAATATGGGGGGCAAGAGCTCCTACATCCGCCAGGTCGCTCTAATCTGTGTTATGGCTCAGATAGGCTCATACGTTCCGGCCTGTGAGGCCTGTCTGAGCGTACTGGATGGTGTTTATACCAGGTATCTCCACAAGCTCACACTTGGTTGGCTGCTTGCTAGGTATTGGATATTCTTGAATGGAATAGTTTAATACAATCCAGAAACCAAAAGTAGTATTACTGACTTAAAATAATCTCATTGTATCCTGCACGGTGGCGCAGTTGTTAGCACTGTTGCCTTGCAGCAAGAAGGTCCTGGGTTCAATTCCCGGCCGGGGGTCTTTCTGCATGGAGTTTGCATGTTCTCCCCGTGCATGCGTGGGTTCTCACCAGGTACTCCGACTTCCTCCCACAGTCCAAAGACATGCCAGTTAGGTTAATTGGTCACTCTAAATTGCCCTTACGTGTACAGGTCCTTCTCAAAATATTAGCATATTGTGATAAAGTTCATTATTTTCCATAATGTCATGATGAAAATTTAACATTCATATATTTTAGATTCATTGCACACTAACTGAAATATTTCAGGTCTTTTATTGTCTTAATACGGATGATTTTGGCATACAGCTCATGAAAACCCAAAATTCCTATCTCACAAAATTAGCATATCATTAAAAGGGTCTCTAAACGAGCTATGAACTTAATCATCTGAATCAACGAGTTAACTCTAAACACCTGCAAAAGATTCCTGAGGCCTTTAAAACTCCCAGCCTGGTTCATCACTCAAAACCCCAATCATGGGTAAGACTGCCGACCTGACTGCTGTCCAGAAGGCCACTATTGACACCCTCAAGCAAGAAGGTAAGACACAGAAAGAAATTTCTGAACGAATAGGCTGTTCCCAGAGTGCTGTATCAAGGCACCTCAGTGGGAAGTCTGTGGGAAGGAAAAAGTGTGGCAGAAAATGCTGCACAATGAGAAGAGGTGACCGGACCCTGAGGAAGATTGTGGAGAAGGGCCGATTCCAGACCTTGGGGGACCTGTGGAAGCAGTGGACTGAGTCTGGAGTAGAAACATCCAGAACCACCGTGCACAGGCGTGTGCAGGAAATGGGCTACAGGTGCTGCATTCCCCAGGTCAAGCCACTTTTTAACCAGAAACAGTGGCAGAAGCGCCTGACCTGGGCTACAGAGAAGCAGAACTGGACTGTTGCTCATTGGTCCAAAGTACTTTTTTCGGATGAAAGCAAATTCTGCATGTCATTCGGAAATCAAGGTGCCAGAGTCTGGAGGAAGACTTGGGAGAAGGAAATGCCAAAATGCCAGAAGTCCAGTGTCAAGTACCCACAGTCAGTGATGGTCCGGGGTGCCGTGTCAGCTGCTGGTGTTGGTCCACTGTGTTTTATCAAGGGCAGGGTCAATGCAGCTAGCTATCAGGAGATTTTGGAGCACTTCATGCTTCCATCTGCTGAAAAGCTTTATGGAGATGAAGATTTCATTTTTCAGCACCACCTGGCACCTGCTCACAGTGTCAAAACCACTGGTAAATGGTTTACTGACCATGGTATCACTGTACTCAATTGGCCTGCCAACTCTCCTGACCTGAACCCCATAGAGAATCTGTGGGATATTGTGAAGAGAACATTGAGAGACTCAAGACCCAACACTCTGGATGAGCTAAAGGCCGCTATCGAAGCATCCTGGGCCTCCATAAGACCTCAGCAGTGCCACAGGCTGATTGCCTCCATGCCACGCCGCATTGAAGCAGTCATTTCTGCAAAAGGATTCCTGACCAAGTATTGAGTGCATAACTGTACATGATTATTTGAAGGTTGACGTTTTTTGTATTAAAAACACTTTTCTTTTATTGGTCGGATGAAATATGCTAATTTTGTGAGATAGGAATTTTGGGTTTTCATGAGCTGTATGCCAAAATCATCCGTATTAAGACAATAAAATACCTGAAATATTTCAGCTAGTGTGCAATGAATCTAAAATATATGAATGTTAAATTTTCATCATGACATTATGGAAAATAATGAACTTTATCACAATATGCTAATATTTTGAGAAGGACCTGTATGAATGAGTGTGTGCGTGGTTGTTTGTGTGTTGCCCTGCGATGGACTGGCGACCTGTCCAGGGTGTACCCTACCTCTCGCCCGTAGACTGCTGGAGATAGGCACCAGCTTCCCCGTGACCCACTTTGGAATAAGCGGTAGAAAATGACTGACTGACATTGTATCCTCTGCTTGATGACATATTAAAAAAACCTAATGCAAAAGATTCTTGCATATCTGTTTCTAAATAAATTGATCTGAAAATTGTGAAATATATAGGTTTTTGTTACTTAAATGTATTTATCTTGGTCCTTTTTTTAACTACTTTTTCCACTATTATTGTGATGCATATCCTGTACAACTCAACTGAAAAACCTATTGGTTTCATAGCAAAAACTAATCCTGCTATTGTTGATGTCTTTCTAAAGCTGTCTCTGGACAACTCTGATTATACATTTGACTCCTCTGTCAGAAATATCACTATGGACATCTGGCTGTAGCTAGTTGTAAGAGTTTTTTTGTGAAGGTCTCTTTGCTTTTACCAGTTGTACCACTTTGTGCAAAGGTAATGAGGTAATGATGATGGTGATGAGAAACCTTTTCAGAGACCATAGGTGAAATAAATCTATCTGATATTGATTTGCACATAGCTTAAGGGATGCTTTCTGAATACAGCATATTACGCTACTCCAACCTATATATATATATATATATACTTTTGCAGCCAATACAGCATCAATTCATCTTGGGAATGACATATACAAGTCCTGCACAGTGGTCAGAGGGATTTTAAGCCATTCTTCTTGCAGGATAGTGGCCAGGTCACTACGTGATACTGGTGGAGGAAAACGTTTCCTGACTCGCTCCTCCAAAACACCCTAAAGTGGCTCAATAATATTTAGATCTGGTGACTGTGCAGGCCATGGGAGATGTTCAACTTCACTTTCATGTTCATCAAACCAATCTTTCACCAGTCTTGTTATGTGTATTGGTGCATTGCCATCCTGGTACACGGCACCGCCTTCAGGATACAATGTTTGAACCATTGGATGCCCATGGTCCTCAAGAATGGTTCGGTAGTCCTTGGCAGTGACGCGCCCATCTAGCCCAATATTGGGCCAAGGGAATGCCATGATATGGCAGCCCAAACCATCACTGATCCACCCCCATGCTTCACTCTGGGCATGCAACAGTCTAGGTGGTACGCTTCTTTTGGGCTTCTCCACACCGTAACTCTCCCGGATGTGGGGAAAACAGTAAAGGTGGACTCATCAGAGAACAATACATGTTTCACATTGTCCACAGCCCAAGATTTGCGCTCCTTGCACCATTGAAACCAACGTTTGGCATTGGCATGAGTGACCAAAGGTTTGGCTATAGCAGCCCGGCCGTGTATATTGACCCTGTGGAGCTCCTGACGGACAGTTCTGGTAGAAACAGGAGAGTTGAGGTCCTCATTTAATTCTGCCATGATTTGGGCTGCCGTGGTTTTATGTTTTTTGGATACAATCCGGGTTAGCACCCCAACATCCCTTTCAGACAGCTTCCTCTTGCGTCCACAGTTAATCCTGTTGGATGTGGTTCGTCCTTCTTGGTGGTATGCTGACATTACCCTGGATACCGTGGCTCTTGATACATCACAAAGACTTGCTGTCTTGGTCACAGATGCGCCAGCAAGATGTGCACCAACAATTTGTCCTCTTTTGAACTCTGGTATGTCACCCATAATGTTGTGTGCATTTCAATATTTTGAGCAAAACTGTGCTCTTACCCTGCTAATTGAACCTTCACACTCTGCTCTTACTGGTGCAATGTGCAATCAATGAAGTCTGGGTACCAGGCTGGTCCAATTTAGCCATGAAACCTCCCACACTAAAATGACAGGTGTTTCAGTTTCATTGTCCAACCACTGTCAAACTTGGCCAATGATGCGTGTTCTGATTCAGATTTCAGCTGGCTTCTTGTACTTCTGTGCCTTTTTTGCATCCTTTTCTCCATGTATTCTGTGTTATTCCTTGTTTTTTTCTAATAATTTTCTTTGTGGGCTACTTTTTTTTTGGTTTCTTTGTATATGTGGATTATTTGGGTTGTTGCTGAGATTTGGTGACAATTGTATCTTTTTTGCCCCATTAGAAACTTTTTAACTGAGAAATACGTTGATGTGTTCAATTCCCAGTTTACCTGCTTTTTCTACCTGCTGATCAATGGGTTTTTGTCCCCTTTCTCCTAACTTAGGCCTTTGTAGAAAGATATTAGTTTGATCCTTTGCAACTATCTGCAGTTGATTTAGCTAAAATATGCAGATGAGCAAATGTCAAACAAAGACTCATTGATTGTTAGTGTGAACTCTTTCTCTCTCTCTCTCCCTCTCTCTCTCTAATTATCAAATCAAAGGTCTCCACTCCCCTCGGTCTCGCTCTACTTCTGTTGTTTCCACTGATAGCTGTAGATATGGCTTGAAGCCCCGCCTCCAGCTGTCAGTGGAGTGTACAGTGGCGCTATTAACATTGCTGTCTTGCATTGTCATATTAAAGTAGTCTTTGTTTAATGATAAAAATAAAAAATTAATTAATACTTAATAAATAAATGGTAAAAGACATAAATAAATCAAATATAAATAATGTTTATATTATTGTACATGCAGGAATGTCAGTATATATGGTTTTTTTTTCATGCATAAAATGATCCACTGGGCTAATTATCTGGAACACAGCCCAGCCAGAACTCCTAAAATAAGGAACAGGGATTTTAATGTGAGGACCGTCAATACATTTCCAAACACACTGTTTCATGTTGTTTCATGGTGGTTTTGTTTTGTGTGTTTTGGGGAAATGTTTGTGCGTCTGAACAGCTGATTTTGTTTAATCAGCTGATTTAGGATGTTATTTAATACAGCGTGCCCTCTGCGTGTAATTCAGAAAGCTGATGTGTCCTTTTTCTTTTCCTTCAGCCTTTGGGCATAGTTTATGATTTGTAAACAGTAAAAATATATTTCAGTTTAACTTGCTCTGGCCATGGTGGTGCTTATTATTGTGGATGCTCTTGAGTTTTATTAACTTTTCCCTACACTACCTCAGTGAAAACCTTCTCATTTATACCTGGTCCCGTGGCCATTCAGTGAAAAGCAGTCTGTTTAGGTAACATGTAGCCCCTACTCAGCCCCGATCATACTTGCTTAGGAGCAGGGACGGAAAAACTAGGTACCAGTAGAGACAAAAACAGTAATAGAAATGCTGGCAAACCGGGCCAAGTGAAGTGGAGCCGGCTGGAATAGAGCCAGTGGAAAAGCACCATAACTCACCCTACGACTCACGCTTTCACCTTTCTTCATTAGTTTATTAGTAGCTAATTATTTATAAGGACACTGGTGAAGGAGAAGACCACTCTCCGCCTGAACGTCTCATACATCTAATCTCCGTTCCCCTGCCTGTGACACCACTGAGTTTATTTTTGGGTCTGACACTCAGACAAATCCTTGTCTAATCCATTTTGTTGCTTACCACAAAGAAGGTGTGTAGCAGGAGGAAAAGAAACGAACAAGAGTTTTTCGATGCTTCTGACTCTATTGTTCCATCTTGGTCCGATACAGCTCGATTGAGCTCACTCTGTCTGACAAACTCTCAGACAAAGCTTTGCTGCTGCAAGTTTTTTTTTTTTTACTATTTTATTATTATTCCTATTATGATGAGAGCAGCTATAAGCCCTCCAGTCTTTTCTGCATATCAGTATAGTGTGCAGGCCAATATCTGGTCTGCCTTTCTAGCACTCTGTGATTAGATGTAATGGCTTGCAGATGTGTGTAATTGTCCTTTTTGTGTGTTTAAGCGTGTTCTAATTTATTAACCAATGGGAGCCAGAGATTGTGAGCAGTATGTGTTCAAACTCAAGCTTTAAAAGTAACATCTTGGGTTTTGAGTTCCATTTTGGGATTGTTAAAGAGTAACTAAATCCCAAATCAACTTCTTTTGCAGATAAACTGTATAAATCGGGCCTTAATTGTGCTATCTTTACTTTGCAAGTTTTTACGTTTTCATGTAAATTTGTTTAATTCTACAATATTTGTCCTAACACTGTCTTAGCGCTGCCCTCTTTGGGTTGAATGGTGGCTACTGCAGTTGAACTTGGTTCACTTTGGTGGTGTTTTTCTTAATTTATCTGGGCGTGGGGTTATGTTTTTATATAGGATTTAGTTACACTTTTACTTATACTAGCTGGTTCTCATGTCTGCAAGTATCGTGTTTAGGCTGAATACGTTGACATTTGAAGGTGTGGAGTTTTCTTTGAGAACTGAAGAAAAACCTCAAGTACACATATTTAATTTAATAAAGATTACTTTTAAGTCTCCCGGGGTGTTGCTGTCAGAACATAAAAATGTACTTTAAATTTACATCCAACACGTGAGAGACACTGGGTTAGAGGGTGTTCAGTGTCTTGCCTAAGAGCACTTTGACATATAAGCTGGCACTTTTACAGATCACACAAGAAGCTGCCTGAGTGAGAAATGTCCAGGTTGCCACCCTGATAGTGCATTTGCACTTGCAGGGGATTGATAATAAATGTAAGAAAGTAAACTTTTTTTATATAGCACCTTTCACAAGTCAAAAGATACAAAGTGCGTTACAATCAGAACAGGCATAAAAACACAAGATAGAGCATAAAAGAAAATAAAAACATGCATATGTATGATGTTATATGCATGCATATAACATCATACATATGCATGTTTTACAGTTTTACAGCTTTTGCTCTTTGCAAATAATTAGCTTGCACCAGGAGATATCAAAAATGTACACAACATTATCAGGTTTTGACGCGTTATTATGATGTACACTTTTTATGGCAAGTTTTATTCCCTCTAAATGTATATCTCAGACATGTTAAAACCCCAGTGAACATTTCTTTATTGCCGTAGATTTCTGTGGCAGTGGGCTTTACATCACTGCATCCATCGTTTTGCATTTCACTTGGTGATATAAAGCTTGGATGCAGCTGCTCAGCCATTATAACCTTTTCCATGAAGCTCTCCTTGCTCCTTGAGCTAATCTAAAGGCCACATGCATTTTAGAGGTCTGTAGCTATTGATTGGGCTTTAAAAGTAAGTAGTTTTACGTTATATTTACGTTAAATTGGGGTCAATTGCATCTTAATGAAATCTTTAGAGGTAAAACAGCATAGAGTTTTACCCTGGTGTCCCGGAGTTTTCCTTTGTTTTTTAGTTCACAGTTTAATTTGGGATGTAAATGTTAGTAATGTCTTTATCTCAGGAACAATTGATAATTTCCAATGGTGAAACACACCCGAATCATGTATCTGCTGTCATCTCCTCTCCTCTGTTGCTTAAGTGATCATGTCGGTGTCTAATTAGACTATTGATGCTCTCTCCATCAGAGGTATGATGCTGAGGCAAATCTGTCGGGATGATAAGCGCTCAATCAGTTCCTACTGCTCTGTCAGCCATAATAGACGGAGCAGCTGGAACTGCCTCGTCACATAAGAGGGAGGAAAATGTAAATCAGAGATGTGAGGTGATTTTTGTGTATGTGTGTTTGAGGGGAATGATCAGACATTTTGGACTAGGAGGAATGGGATGGTGCATTGATGCCTAACATTAAATCCTATCTGGGCTGATCCAGATGACTGATTATAAATGAGGACAAAGAGAATAATCTGGATTAAAATTGTGTTCTGCCTTGCCAAGTCTTATCATTTTTCTGCCCTGTCTTCTTTCAAACAGTAATATGTCTTTTATGGCTGACAGGGTGTGTTTGTTTTATGTTGGCTGACAGATGTAGTCGTATGTGTATGTATACAGCTGCTTTGCTTGCTTCTCAGTATTGAATCCTGAAGGTTACAGAGCACATTCTTCTATGCCTCCATGGTTGTTATGGAAACAGCAAGAGGAAGCAGGATATAAAACTGTTTTAAAACAACCTTTAACTGACAATGCCTTCTGAGCTGTGATTAGACCTTCCTCTGCTGAAATCTCTTGCTTGCATTTAGAAAATTACTTGTTTCTTTATTTGGAGTTCAAAAAACATGGTCGGTATCTAGAAATGTGATTGCAGCAAACAAATGTTGGTCCGTGCTCTGCTGCCAAGAAGTCTGTGGGTAACACAAACACCTACAGGAGCAAGTAGGTGTTGTACGCATTTAGAAAAAAAGATATCTATTCTACACCAACTGATTCATTTGTGAGTTTTTATAGAGCTGTAGCATTTTCTCTACATTGGACCAGTCCCCGTGAGCCACTGAGTGAAAATCCCATGAGACCAGCAATTTCTTGTATAGTCAGGACAGCCTTCTTGACACAAACAACTGTACCACATTTAATGTAACTGAAAATCCACTTTCTATCCTGTTCTTCTACTTGCTTTGAACTTCAGCAAGTAGTCTTCACCACATCTAGATGCCTGAATGCATTTAGTTACAGCCATGTGATTTGCTGCAACATTGTGAACAGGTGTACATAATAAAGTGGCCAATGAGTATAAATGCAGAAAAGTAATCTCCTAACAGATTCTTCTGCCAGGTTACTTGTTCATGTAAAGGTTTGGGTCAGTCACATACAAAGTATGGACATATTTAGCAAATTAAATTTGGCTAAACATGTTTTTTCAAGAGGTGTGAGATGTTGACTAATGGAGAATGTTTTGAGAATCGGTCAGTTTCTGTGAGGAGGAGGGACTCATGCAACCCAGCAGGGCACCCACTTGGTGGAGAGTTGCTGTGTTTTTTCCTGAGCATCCCTTCACCAACAGACAGACTCTGGCGTCAGTTTCTGTTTAAACGTTCTGCCTTCCTGTGTGGATCTGCCAGAGTTCCAGGCCTGCATTCAGGCACAGCACATGTGAATGAAATGCAGCAGCACTTCTGCCACACCTCTTTCCTGTAAGGCATGTGTGGTGCAACCATGGTAACACCTGTTGGCGGTTCATTCACAGAAATAGATGAAAGCCAATTCAGATAAGTCAAACCTCAGACTGTCTGCTTTCACAGGACCAAATGAGTGCTTGAAAAGGTTTTAACACCTGGGAAGAATCAATATGTTGGTATCCTATCACTAATCTGAAAACAGTTGTTCACTTTTCACTTCTTTGGTATCTCTCACTGGCCGTCAGATCCATGTAAAATCGCCAACTATACAAAATACTTATATACTACATAGATTCACTGCACAAAGAATAAAATATTTCAAGCCTGCAGCATTTGAATGTATCCATTAAGCGTGTGGATTATCCCACTGATTGTCTGCCAGCTGTTGTCTACATGGAAACATTTGGGTACATTCTGTTCCTAAAAGAATCTCCTCGTGTGTGTGTGTGGAAATTTTCTGTGCTAGTTTTTATTTTACACTCTTATATCCACTACAAAAACATACAGTATCTACATTGCTCTAAAAAATATTTTCCCCAAAAATATTTCTGCTGTTTTTGTTTTTTTTTGTCCTGTACCATTCCACTTTCATTATAAAACACATTAAATCAGCAACAAGGCTAACCAAGGTGCAGTACAATAAAACGAACAAGCAGATGACACAAATTAAAATACCAAAAATCAGCAGAGAGAGGGCGTGGCGGTGAAGCGCGGCCCATATTCAGGGGTTTTAGTCATGCAAAAATGATTTTAAAATGTATTTGGAAGTGAACAATGAAAAGAAATGTCCTCTCTTTTGCCTGTACAAGTTAAAAATCAGGTTGCACCATTTTTAACCAGTTGCAGACGTGCAACAGAGGTTTGACTAATTCCGTAAAGAAGCGCATTACACTAGTCAAGGCCGGATGTTATGAAAGCATCTATTAAAGTCGCAAGGTTTCTTGTAGACAGTGGGCTCCAATTCAGACAGGTGCCTCATCTTAAAAAAGCAGGACATTACAATTATATTAGCCATTTATATTCATATCCATTTTCACTTCAATATTAGTGATGAAAATTGTTTACAGGTCATTAGGTATTAGGTAATTAGGCACAAAAAAAAAACACAACCCTTGTTAAATTATAGTCCAACTGTTATAAACCACATTTTTTATTTCAATATCACCAACTATACCCAGGCTTGGATACTGTCAGACCAGTAGAGTCAAGAAATAAATTGAATAGAACCTATCTGACAACATGAAGCAGATACACATTATTCTTAGATCTTAACAAAAAAATCAAGAACAGAGGAGAAACAAAGTATTTGACTTTGACATCTCTGTAACTATCAGGATTACACAGATGTCACAATCAACTTTATCTGTCAGCTTTGTGCACACAAACAAGAAATTTGACTTTGGTTCCACTTTGCTGTCAATAAAGCCATTTTAAACATTTAACAAGGGAAATAAAATTAATAGGTTTTTTTAATGAATATGTACAATGCAAGTTGAGACACACCTGCTCAATCAATGGTTTGGCTTTATTTTTACTCCTACTTCTGGGACCTCTTTCAAGATCAAAATGCCAAACGTTTGGAATTGCGGCAGAGAGGGCTATTTTGAAGAATCTAACATTTAAAACATGACAAGAGTTATCAGTAGGAAGAGTAGTCGTCTTGTACTCAGAAGGTTGTGGGTTCGATTCCAGCTTCCTCCTGCCAAATGTCAATGTGCCCCTGGGCAAGGAACTTAACCTCAAGTTGCCTACCGATCTGCATATCGGTGTATGAATGTGTGAGCGTTAGTGAGTGCGATTGGGTGAATTTGGCTCTAGTGTAAAGTGCTTTGAGCGGTCTGCATGACTGGAAAAGCGCTATATATGTTCAGTCCATTTACAATTTATCTCACAAGGTTTTGTTTGCGACATAATTCTATGTATTTTTGTTTCATAGTTTTGGTGTCTTCACTCTGTATCTACAATGTAGAAAGTAATTGAAATAAGGAAAAGCCATTAAGAAGCCATGACCTTATGTGTCTTTCTTCATGGAATGTTTTCAGTTTTTGATCTATGGCAAGATGCATTATCTTGAAAAATGATTTCATCATCCCCAAACATCCTTTCAATTGATGGGATAAGAAAATTTTCAAAATATCAAAGTAAACTTGCGCATTTATTGAAAATGTATTGACAGCTATCTCCCCAGTGCCTTCACTTGACATGCAGCCCCATATCATCAACGACTGTGGAAATTTGCATGTTTTCTTCAGGCAGTCGTCTTTATAAATCTCATTGGAACGGCACCAAACAATACTTCCAACATCATCACCTTGACCAATGCAGATTCGTGATTCATCTCTGAATATGACTTTCATCCACAGTCCACAATTGCTTTTCCTTAGCCCACCATAACCATGTTTTCTTCTGTTTAGGAGTTAAGGATGCCTTACATTTAGCTGCTTTGTATAAATCCTATTTCCTTTAGGCAGTTTCTCACAGTTTGTGACCAAACTGTTAGAAAAGACAATATGTCTGTTTTAAATGCATATTGCTTTAAGTTTTCTGTCTTGACGTTTTGATGTCTTCCTTGGTCTACCAGTATGCTTGCCTTTAACAGACTTCCCATATTGTTTGAACTTGGTCCAGAGTTTGGACACAGCTGACTGGAAACAAACCTTTTGCAATACTGCGTGATGATTTACCTTCTTTAAGAAGTTTGATAATCCTCTTCTTTGTTTCAATTGACATCTTTCGTGTTGGTGCCATGATTCATGTCAGTTTACTTGCTGCAACAGCTCTCCAAGGTGAGATCATTCCTTTTCAACAGCAGACTAACAAGCAGATCTAATCTGAAGCAGGTGTTAGTTTTGGGAATAAAAATTTCCAGGGTGATTCCATAATTTTTTCTCTCTGCTTGAGCTAAAACATTGACTGTTACTGACAATGTTTTTTTCTTGGTTTGTTTAGTGTTTCTTAAAACCAGAAAGTTGCCACTTAGAATGACTGTAGTTTTGTCTCATGTCTGTGATCTGTTTTTTTTTTTTTTTATTAAACAAATTAAAATTAAACAACTGAATGAACATCCTCCGAGACTGGTGATTCCATAACTTTTGCCAGGGGTTGTAGAAGATGACCAGCAGTTCCTGTTGAACATCTTGAGTTGCCGCAGGAAGTACAGTCTCTACTTGGCCTGGGAAATTGATCATTGTATTTGCTTAGGTCACTCAGGTGATACTTACTCCTTTTTTTCTGATATTAAAATTAGTTGGATGATCTAAAACACCAACAAAAAGCAGAACTCTCTGAGGAGGCAAACACTTTTTTCAGATCACTGTTAATTGTTAGGAATGAAAATAAATGCCTGGTTGCTTATTGCTTGTTTACCCTGCTAAATGAGTTGTGGTGATGAAGAAAGACATTAATCAAAGCTGGTAGGATGCCTCATAAATAATATTGCTGGATTTGGTTTTTTGGTTTTTTTTTTTAGGTTTTGCATCAGTAATGACAAACGTAACATAAACATATTGCATAAAAGTGTTTTACCCTCAATGATTTCATTTCAGAGATCCTTCAATAATGGCTACGGTGGATAAGTGGATCATTATTAGACTGTTGATGCCAGCAGATTATTTTTTGTTTGGTGACATTTGTTGTTGACCTTGTCAGCAGTATATGATGAAGTGATACTCTGAATATCTGGGAACTAGACAGACTTGTCTGAATTCAGCCAATTTGCCATAAGCTTTTCTATTTTTGCCTGATATTCAGAATGGGGGCTTCGGACAACATATTCAAAGGTCGCAGCACGTTCATGGAAGAGCTGATGGAGGCTTCGGAGATCATTTCTCATGCAACTGAACGCTCGTTGGTCATCCTTGATGAACTTGGACGGGGCACGAGCACTCATGATGGGATCGCCATCGCCTACGCTACCCTGGAATACTTTATCAGAGATGTAAGTTGGTTTTTATTGCTGTTCATGACTAAGAACAACAAAATGGTGGAACATGCCACTTAATCATTACGATAACTGCCTTTTTGATGTAATTTGTGTGCATACAAAATTTTATTGCAAATAGGTATACAGGATTTTTGCATTGAGTTAAGCCCCCAAAAACCCTTCAGCAATTGAGCACCTCAATAATTAGACATACGGAGAAACTTGAGCAAAAAAGGTAATATGTAGAGAGAGAGGAAGATGTCATAGCAATGGAAAGAAAATTAAATAAGTGAGCCCTGGATATCCAAGTATTTTGTGTGATGTACAATTTTGTTCTGCTTCTCTTTAAACCCTATCTATGTGTCTGCTATGCGGCTCATGATTAAATTTATTTATAATTGCACACATAATTCTGTAATTATTTATTTTCCTTTTATCAAAAAACATTATAAGTGGAATATTGTTCTGATAAGCCAAAAAACAGGTACAATTTGAGAATTATTTATACTTACTGCCCTTGAGTGCTACTAGGATACATTTTTCTTGCTCTTCTTTCTCACCTGCCACCAACAGCTGTGTCAGTTGTAAGCACCTGCTACAGTGAGACCTCACTGGCATGCTAAGCACAATTATGACACTTGAAATATAGAGGCCAACAAATATTGTGTTCTAAACTGTCCTTTGTAATAGTAATATTGCACACCCTTGTTGTGATTGTGAATTTTAGAATATTATTTAATATTTAATATTAATATTTTATCAAATAATATTTTAGTCTGTTAAGGGTTGTCCTGTGAATACCAGCCCAGTAAGACGATGGTATTAGGATAAAATAGAAAGGTGTGAGACGAGCTCTGACATTATTGAACAGCATAAACTCTGCACATATATGGAATGAATTCACACAATTTCTTAAAATACAAGAATTTATTAACAAAAATAAGTCAATTCAAAGTCAAACATATTTCAATCAACAAACTCTTTACTATGCTTAAACAATCCAACTAAACTACAAAGCAGAATTAAAGAATAACGAAGACTAATAGGCTATGTACAATATAAACAAGTTGATTAAAGATGGTTGAAAACCATGATCAAAAGAGTGATGCAACATTACCATGCAATGTTTATGTTTGAGAACCAAGGATTATCTTGAAGAATCTGGAAGTGAAGTTAAGTTAGTCTTGGAACCAATTTAGGAAATAATCGGCAACATTTAGACAACCATTCACAATGCAAGATCAGATAAAATATTATTTTAATGAAATAATATTTTAAAGAAGGATCTGCTGAATTTTGGAAACTAGCCAAATCTTTCTGGAGAAATGGGGCTCAATGGTGTTTACTTAGTTATCAGATTTAGTAAAATGATGTTCAGGGAACATTATTCACTAGCTTGAAAACTAACAACCTTTCTGTTAAATACTCTTTAGTAGCAAGCACGTGTTCTTACCGGTTAGCATTTGAGCTAACAAAAGAAGCTGATAGCTTAGCACCAGAAACAAACACATACCTTTAAAATACCTCGGTTAATATAAGGGTTAAAATGCATAAGCGCCGATGGCGCGTTATGAACAATGTTCTGTTTAAAAATCACCCTTTAAACAAAGTTTTGTCTTAACTTTAAAAACATACAAAGAACACAAACCGGCACATGTGCTACAGATAGCCTGCTAGCACTAAGGTAGCCGAGTTTCACACAAACAAAACTTCATAAAACGAAAAACGTTTAGATCATTTCATCCTGTTAATCTGTCTCTGCCCAAAACACTTAACCTCATGAACCGTGGTGAGGAAACGTTGTCCAAGGGCGAAGTTTGAAGAAGGTATCCACAGTCAATAAGCGGTTAGCTCGGTAGCTTCGCGAGGGGTTGAAGGTGCGTTCGCTCTGAACAAAAGTGTTAGCTCCGGAGCTGTAGCTGGGCGGCCCGTCCTGTCCGCTGCGGTCTCTGCTGTCTTTGCAGGGGGTTTCTCTCGAACACCGTTTGCTCCTACAGGGCTCAGAGAGACAGTCAAGCAATGCTTGTACCTTAATTACCCCGTTCATGAATGAAAATACCGGATACACAGACAGTATTTCATTCGTACTTAACTTTGCATACGATCGATGATCGTATGACATCCTTGGATCCAGTTGAAGAGTTTATGTCTGTTTGCCAGCAAAGAGATGTGGAAGAAGGCGGATGTAGCAACAGCTTTTCTTTTATTTGGATAGTGATGTCACAGGAAGTCCACAGATATCCCGTTTCCTGGCTGTGCCGGAAGAAGGTTAATGCACTTTATTTTGAAAGTTCCAGAAAAGTCCGTACCGGAGTTTAATGTTGAAATCCATGGCTGTGGGTCCCAAAACCCTGGTACTGCAGTGACAATTTATTTGTGGTAAAGGTTGCCATGAGATCTCGCAATTTTAAAATGCCACAGTATCTTTCATCAAAGCAAAGTCTGTCTCACAAAGTGCTATACAGTTGCTGTGAGTGTGTGACTTTATCTGGTGAAATAAGTCTAAAGGTGCGGTTCTGCAACAGGAACCCTTTCCTGAAACCTGGGTAGTTTTCTGAGGCCTATTTTCTATAGCCGTCATTTCCTCTGCATTTACCAGGTCCAAATCAGGGTTCCGGGATAAAAACTTTACCTTAGAAAATGTTTCTGGTAAGGAGGTGTACTACTTACTGAATGAAATCTGAACTGTAAGTGGAGTTTTGTGTTTGGGGGATGCTAAGCATTTCTTACTAGTTCAATATTGCCAGCATCGTGTTTCAGCTACCTTCGAGATTAAACTAGTAGTAGTAGTAGAAATATTCAGTTACATTTCATGTTACATATTAGTGTTTTATAGTGTTTAAATTGTTGAATAAAATTAGACATCCTTAGTGGAAATATTAATAAAGCGTGGACCTTTGCTTTCAGCGTGTGTAGGTGAGGAGAGTATAGACTCTTCAGAGCCATTTTGAAGGGAATTCTGGAAAGGTTTCACAGCATTTATTTTCTGAGATACAAATTAAACTAATCATCAGGATTGCTGATCTTTAACAAATTTTAGGTTTGAATGGAGCAGACACATTGCAGCATGTGACTACATATGTTGCAAAGTGTAATCGCTGTAACAGTATCAGTTACTGTTTTATTGCTGCAAACTGGCTTGGATTTTTGTAACTGGAACTGGAACTCCGGTTTACTGCACACATTTTGGATTTGGGATCAGTCAGTCAGTCATTTTCTATACCGCTTCTTCCATAGTGGGTTGCGGGGAAGCTGGTGCCTATCTCCAGCAGTCTATGGGCAGTAGGCGGGGTAGACCATGGACAGGTCCATCAAAGGGCAACACACAAACAACCACGCACACACTCATTCACACACCTAAGGGCAATTTAGAGTGACTAATTAACCCAACAAGCATGTCTTTGGACTGTGAGAGGAAGCCAGAGTAACCGGAGAGAACCCACGCATGCTACCAACTGCGCCACCGTGCAGCCCGATTTGTAATTAATTCATTTTAAATCTTTTTCATGTTGCGTTCCATTTGTACTCAAAAGTCGAAATTTTAACTGGAACACCCGCCTGAGTCAGAGTTACAAGTCGGTGAGTCGGGGCAACACGACCATACCCGACTTCCCGCATTCAAGATGGTTGCTGCTCGCATCAATAGTAGTAAAACGTTCTTACTCTGGCTGTTTTCAGCAGTTCTTTATTATTTATTTTTTACGTTTAGTCAGTCGTACACATACTTCTTTTCAGTGTTTACAAGACAAGATTTTTTAACGCTGTTTATATGCATGAAATACAGCGAAGAACAGTGCTATTTTCATTGTTATTGTTGTAGGACTGCTGTTACAGTTGCTAGCAATACGAACGAAAACAAGCAAGAAACTGGAACGCTACAACTCAGAGATGACGTAAACTCCGACAGCCCAGTTCCGACTTCCGAGTTTGAAGAAACGCAGCATTAGTAACGCATTTCCAGAAAGTTTGGAATAACAGTACCTTAATATTAAAACAACGTAAAATTATTGCTGTGTTGCTCTGATTTCACTGTATTCAGATGTATTTTGGATTCTCCTGGTGATTTGGGCAGTATCTCCTCAGATCACAGCAACAGTCCAGTAATAGCAAGGTCTGCTTAATGTCACCTTTGTAAAAAACCCAGTTTTGGACCCCAAATTGGAAATGCACACAAGAAACAACCTAGGCAGTTAAAAAGGTTCCATGAAATTAAACTCGGGTGAAAAAGATTTTCTGAACCCGTTGTCAAAACACACCTTGAGCTCTCATTATGAGTTGTGTGCTTTATGTTTGAGACCTGTTTCTTTACTTTTCATTTGGACAGAGTGGACTAATAAAGACATAAAGCTCATCGCACTGGCCGACAATGCTTGGTTACACAGAAAATAAAGTCTCCACCACTTTTACGTTTTATGTGGTAGCATTTATGTACTGTCTAGAAAGGACTAATGTGACAAAGGGAGAGACAAGATGTTTAAAGTCCAGAAGTAATTCTACACAGAACGGAAATTCTTTAAAACAGATTTTGAGAATTATAAAACCTTTATTGGGTTTTGTAAAAACAAAAAAAAACAAGGATTTTCAAAGATAAAAACTACAATGTATGGGCTAATTATACTGGAATGAATTATTCCAGACCTATTGATTTTTTCAAAACACCGGTTGTTATACTGGAATGAATTAACACTGGTTTTGATTTGTGAAACGTTTACTATATCTGTAAAAAAACAAACCAAAAGCTAGGGATTCTTAGTTGCTCCAAATATATTGCTAACATTTTATCCTGTTGTCATGGGCTGGATGCATTGCTAAAAGCACTTGTACAGAATTAAAAAAGATACAGTTTTATCCAAAGAAAGTACACTTTCTCTTGATTTTAAAGGGGGCTGTGAATGTCAAATCTTTCTCTTTGGAGTAGCTTTATAAAAGAATCTCAAGGAAATATACCTGGATTAGACTGCACGATTCTAGGACAACATGTGATATGTGATAATGTCTGTGGATGTTGTGATAACCATATGACTTCCAATAAATAAACAGTATTAATGCCTTTTTACTTTTGGATATTAGTAAACTTAGACCCCAGACAATGAGTAGTCTATTCAATTATTAGTCAAAAAAAAAATCTTCTTAGTGATTTTACAATCTTACCTCCTCTTTACCTTCTACATTATTTTTATGCTGCCTTTAACAAGAAATGTCACCAAATAACTCAAAGGCATAGAAAGACTGAATGCATGGTACAGTTGGCTAAAACTTCTAGCAGTCCAAGTAGTTCATTGCGATATGCATATTGCATAAAGTAATATTGCGATAATGCTAATTTTACATTATATTGTGCAGTCCTAAACTGCAATTACTGAAAAACACTACAGTGTGAAAAGTGAGTACTTTGGGAATTGTTGTCCTCTGCATCTTTAGGGTGTGGCACAATGGCTCTAACCACATTTTGGGGGGATTAAGGCACAAGACTGTGAGAATGAAAATTAGAGTTCGTCTTCTCTGTACTGGTAATATCAAGTAGGTCATTGCCTAAATGTGTGGACAACTTAAACTAATTTGGTGTTTGTTGTAAACAAAGAGAACTTGATACAGTTTTTTTTTTTTGCTCAAGGTAGTACACAGCAGTTCCTTTTTCTCAACTGTTTAGACTACAGAATAGCATCCTTCAGAGACGTGCAGATCTGTTTGCTTTTTAAACATCGTGTGAAAGCTCCTCTTCAATATCTGACTAATGTGCTGATCATCATAGTTATTTAATATACAGTTTAAGCTTTGCCTCCTATGTATTCTGTTAATGTAATAATTACTAATTATTCATAATTAATTAATAATAATTAGAGAGAGGTGTAACTTGTACACTTGCTTTAGAGAAGAGGACACCTCCTGTTCTTAACTACTGTTTAAGTCAAAGCTTCTGTTGTATAGATTTGTTAAATTCATCCATATTCCTTACCCACCTGAGATATACTTTATTGGTTATACAGGGATACTATGTGATATTCATTTATAATGAGAGACTGATTATGTGCTTGCAAGTAGTCTTAAAGAAATACTCAGAATTTTCTTGAAATATCAAGAAATTTAAAACATCTTTACATGAATACTCCAGATGTTCAATGGTGTTGGGATCTAAACAGTAGGTCGGTCTGCCTGTGGTATTAGTTTCCTCTATGCTGCAGTCGCTCTAGGGAGAAGGGATCTGCCAAATGAGATGACCGAAAATGACCCGAGGAGCATGCATTTAATCTTGGATTTGAAGCATTTAGTTGTTTTAGAACTATTGTGAAGAACACCAACAGCTGGTTTAGCAGTTTTTTTTTGTTTTTATCTGTTATCACGACAGTAATTGTGCAAAAAGAGTTTCTACTGGGACATTTAATAACCTTAGTTTTAGGCTTTAAAGGGTTCCTAAATAAATCCCGTTTTTCCTTACTAGAGCTTACATTACATTCAGTAATGTCTTAAACTTGTAGGTTCAATTATAAATAGCTTTTTTCATTTTCTTCTTTTATTGAAGAAATGCTCTGGTAGCAGTCATTTGTTCTGTGATCTGTTCTTCTGGCGGAGCAATTCTGGTATTATTATGCTGTAAAAAAATACAAATCCGATGATGCAGGGAAGTAAAAGGCCCTGTTGAGAGAACAAATCCCTAGAGATTCAGTCTTTGCTGCAAACCTGCAAAAGAATCCTCTTTTATAGATTGTTTTTTTGTACGTTCAGGCAATTAAAGTAAAAATGTGACCAGCTCTTCTCATGAGGGAAACTATAGATTTACTGTATGCTTACTATATACTGCAGGAGAGTGTTTGTTTTATAACTGAGGTGCAAAAGCATTCCAGTTACATGTCAAGTTAAGTTGGGTAAGCTATTCAGTAATTTCAATGTAATTTATTTGTCTGATTTTATAAAGATCTTAAATTTAAATCAGAATTTTAAAAATTACAAAATTTTCTCCTGCTTTCATAATGTTTTCATTAGGTTTCATTAAAAACATTGTTAAGAAAAAGGTGGTAAGATAATTTAATGCGGGTTGGGCAAGGACAGCATCATTGAAATGATGATCTGACCACTATCATCCCTTCAATCCTGTAGATTTTGGTTGGTGTTAAATTAGACATCTATGTTTAAGTGAATTTGACTGTGCCCACAGATAGCAATGATAAACCTCACATTCAAAAAGTGACACTAAACACATGACAGTTAAAGATGTACGGAAAGAAAGATATATAAGGAAAATAAAGTCCAATAGCAACAGAGGTTTTGGAATTTTTTTAACTGACCAGTAGTAAAAACATATCACAGCATGAGCTTTGCAAACGCTCCGTCTGCACTGATGAAAATTCTTTCACCTCAGGATGTTGGATGCTTGAAACAAATTAAATGAACTTCTTCCTGGTTCATTTGGGCACTGAAATGTCATTCCCCTTTTGGTCAGTGGATCTTTAAAGATGGAAAAAAAAATATGAGAGGTTGATGTCATACCTAAAGTAACATACTCTGTCCTGAGACAATTGAACACTGGGAATTCCACAGCCTTGATCCCGATACACCCACATAACCAGAACATCAAAGTGACACACGTAGTTCAGCAATCTGACCAGTTTTGCAATAAACCGACATATGTGGAAAGTTAGGAAACCATGTGACAGCAACTTAACATTTGATTCCACCAGTTCGTTTCAAGACTGCTTGAGGTCGTACTGCTTAGAAGCATTGCCGCATTTTTGCATTAGTCTCTTGATTCCTATAATTAATTATTAGCGTGGTTTAAACTTCTGAACTAGATTTTTTTTTTGGCATCAGCTTTGGTGTTTTGGCTATGTAAATTAATAGCTGTGGCTAAAAAAAGGGATTTTAAGTACCAGGTTGCAGCTGTTGCTTCATTCCACAGCCACATCTGCTTTTAATTGGCTTCATGAGTTTTCTGCTTAATGTGTAATCAGAGCGGAGCAGCTGGATAAAATTTGCCAGTCCTGCTATTTTATTATTGTTTTTTTCTAAGATCCCAGTCCAACAGTTCTTGGTTGCCATATTCAAATATAGATGAATCTTAGATTGCATCTTAGAAAACTTCATTCCAGCTTTTGATTCCAGTGGAATCATCTGGGTTACGTAATTCTGCAGGAGAACATACAATATAATGTGTTGGTAGCCGTTTATGCAGCTGGGAGCTGTTATTGGCTGGAGGAGGGAGCTCTCTACCTTGCATAACAGCATTGATTTGTCAGAAAAGGCCTTGCTATTAAAACCTCGCAAACAAAACGGAACGAAAAGAAGTTATGAAGAAGTCCCCTTGGTTCAGGCTTCATGCTGGGGTCTTTCATGCTGACTCCGTGACTTCCCACTCCTCCCCTTTCTGTTCCCTGCCATGCAGAATCTAAATGTTCACGTCAAAAGGCACACTACTCCTCCTTGATCTCATTTGTTATAGAAGCACACCTTTCCCTGTTCTCAACACACATCTGAGAATAGTTAAAAATATAGATGGATTTCATAACATCACTCAATAATACTGTCTTGAAGCAAAGAAGAGAAAGGAGAGATTCTCTAAAATAAAGAAAATGTCTGTTAAACGTTGCTGTTATTAGAGGCAAGATGCTGGTTCGTTATGTTTATTTGATTTAGCTCTTCTTCTGATTTAGTGTTTCACAGTCAACAAGCGGTTAGCTCGGTAGCTTCTGATTTAGTGTTTCTTTTGAAGAACCTGACATTGTTCTCCGGGATGTACTTTGAGTCCAAGGTCATCTGGACTTGATCCCAGTCTTTAAACCACTCCCTGCTTACCATTCGAACTATGACTCAGTATTTGCAAGTGACTGCTGAGATGTTGCAAGGAGGGAATCATGTCCTTGGAAACACAAAGACCTAAAGCTTCACACTAATGGATACATGTCTCTTGCAACATATCTGTGCATTTGGAAGTTAAATGTCTGATGTGGTCATACTGATGCATAGAGCTGCAACCACGTGTGCTCCTAAGTTCTCTGCACTACTTTCTGCCTGCATGGCACATTGTACTTACAGGGGTTGGACAATGAAACACCTGTCATTTTAGTGTGGGAAGTCTTTGTGAGGTATCAAGAGCCACGGTATCCAGGGTAATGTCAGCATACCACAGAGAAGGACAAACCACATCCAACAGGATTAACTGTGGACGCAAGAGGAAGCTGTCTGAAAGGGATGTTCGGGTGCTAACCCGGATTGTATCCAAAAAACATAAAACCACGGCTGCCCAAATCACGCAGAATTAAATGTGCACCTCAACTCTCCTGTTTCCACCAGAACTGTCCGTCGGGAGCTCAACAGGGTCAATATACACGGCCGGGCTGCTATAGCCAAACCTTTGGTCACTCATGCCAATGCCAAACGTCGGTTTCAATGGTGCAAGGAGCGCAAATCTTGGGCTGTGGACAATGTGAAACATGTCTTGTTCTCTGATGAGTCCACCTTTACTGTTTTCCCCACATCCGAGAGAGTTACGGCGTGGAGAAGCCCCAAAGAAGCGTACCACCCAGACTGTTGCATGCCCAGAGTGAAGCATGGGGGTGGATCAGTGATGGTTTGGGCTGCCATATCATGGCATTCCTTTGGCCCAATACTTGTGCTAGATGGGCGCGTCACTGCCAAGGACTACTGAACCATTCTTGAGGACCATGTGCATCCAGTGGTTCAAACATTGTATCCTGAAGGCGGTGCCATGTATCAAGATGACAATGCACCAATACACACAGCAAGACTGGTGAAAGATTGGTTTGATGAACATGAAAGTGAAGTTGAACATCTCCCATGGCCTGCACAGTCACCAGATCTAAATATTATTGAGCCACTTTGGAGTGTTTTGGAGGAGCGAGTCAGGAAACGTTTTCCTCCACCAGTATCATGTAGTGACCTGGCCACTATCCTGCAAGAAGAATGGCTTAAAATCCCTCTGACCACTGTGAAGGACTTGTATATGTCATTCCCAAGACGAATTGACGCTGTATTGGCCGCAAAAGGAGGCCCTACACCATACTAATGAATTATTGTAGTCTAAAACCAGGTGTTTTAGTTTCATTGTCCAACCCCTGTATTTCTTTATGCTAACTTTGATTTTTTTCAAACACTTTAAATTTCTAACTTTCATGGAAAAATGTAGTGAAGATGATTGAGTTAGAGCACGGCTTCTCAGCATGTGGTTTGGCACCATGAAAATTAACCTAAGTGTAAAAAGTTATGCATTGAAAAGGAGTAATGTTCTTGTTTTTATCATGTTTTTCAAGTTATAAATATTTTACCTTTGCCTTAAGTTTAAAAACTCAGATAAAAAAAAGCTCACATCCGCAACATTGCCACATTCCTCTTCAGATTCACAAGTTGATAGTATTTCATTAAGGATTTTGTAAAAGAGCTATAATTAGGTTCAGAGTCATTGGTGTAGAGCAGGCGTTGCAAGCTCAAGATAGTATCATACAGTACAGACCAAAAGTTTGGACACACCTTCTCATTCAAAGAGTTTCTTTATTTCCATGACTATGAATATTGTAGCTTCACACTGAAGGCATCAAAACTATAAATTAACACATGTGGAATTATATACTGAACAAAAAAGTGTGAAACAACTGAAAATATGTCTTATATTCTAGGTTCTTCAAAGTAGCCACCTTTTGCTTTGATCACTGCTCCGCACACTCTTGGCATTCTGTTGATGAGCTTCAAGAGGTAGTCAACTGAAATGGTTTTCCAACAGTCTTGAAGAAGTTCCCAGAGATGCTTAGCACTCGTTGGCCCTTTTGCCTTCACTCTGCAGTCCAGCTCACCCCAAACCATCTCGATTGGGTTCAGGTCCGGTGACTGTGGTGGCCAGGTCATCTGGCGCAGCACCCTATCACTCTCCTTCTTGATCAAATAGCCCTTACACAGCCTGGAGGTGTGTTTGGGGTCATTGTCCTGTTGAAAAATAAATGATGATCCAACTAAACGCAAACCGGATGGAATAGCATGCCACTGCAAGATGCTGTGGTAGCCATGCTGGTTCAGTATGCCTTCAATTTTGAATAAATCCCCAACAGTGTCACCAGCAAAGCACCCCCACATCATCACACCTCCTCCTCCATGTTTAACGGTGGGAACCAGGCATGTAGAGTCCATCTGTTCACCTCTTCTGCGCCGCACAAAGACACGGTGGTTGGAACCAAAGATCTCAAACTTGGACTCATCAGACCAAAGCACAGATTTCCACTGGTCTAATGTCCATTCCTTGTGTTCTTTAGCCCAAACAAGTCTCTTCTGCTTGTTGTATGTCCTCAGCAGTGGTTTCCTAGCAGCTATTTTACCATGAAGGCCTGATTCACACAGTCTCCTCTTAACAGTTGTTCTAGAGATGTGTCTGCTGCTAGAACTCTGTGTGGCATTGACCTGTTCTCTAATCTGAGCTGCTGTTAACCTGCGATTTCTGAGGCTGGTGACTCCGATGAACTTATCGTCCGCAGCAGAGGTGACTCTTGGTCTTCCTTTCCTGGGGCGGTTCTCATGTGAGCCAGTTTCTTTGTAGCGCTTGATGGTTTTTGCGACTGCACTTGGGGACACTTTCAAAGTTTTCCCAATTGTTCGGACTGACTGAGCTTCATTTCTTAAAGTATTGATGGCCACTCATTTTTCTTTACTTAGAATTTGTATTATGGCAAGAAAAAAGCAGCTAACAGTCTATTAACTAGGACTATCAGCTGTGTACTGTATCCACCTCCTGCACAATACAACTGATGGTCCCAACCCCATTTATAAGGCTTGAAATCCCACCCATTAAACCTGACAGGGCACACCTGTGAAGTGAAAACCATTTCAGGTAACTACCTCTTGAAGGTCATCAACAGAATGCCAAGAGTGTGCGGAGCAGTAATCAAAGCAAAAGGTGGCTACTTTGAAGAACCTAGAATATAAGACATATCTTCAGTTGTTTCACACTTTTTTGTTCAGTATGTAATTCCACATGTGTTAATTCATAGTTTTGATGCCTTCAGTGTGAAGCTACAATATTCATAATCATGTAAATAAAGACAACTCTTTGAATAACAAGGTGTGTCCAAACCTTTGGTGTGTACTGTATATTTAATGTTAATGACCAATTTAGCACTCACACCCTTCATACTACATGCCCCATAATGCACCGCAACAGCTCCTTGCGGTTTAAGATGGGGTGGCACAAGCTGTGCTTGTCAGAGATGCAGTTGCAGCAAAGCAATTTATGGTATTTTATGCATTATTAAGAAATGACAAACCAGGTCAGTTGGGTTCCTACTTGCACATTTTCTGCAATAAGGTCACACTGCACTTAACTGAGTTTAAAGCTGGAAAATCAATGAAATATTTTTTAATCAACAAGGTATAGATAGTATACAGTATATAAACTGTTTAATTGTGTTTTATTAAACCTGGCATGGTAAAAATAATTTTACCCTTGTTGATAATCGGTGGAAAAATCTTTATTGGCATTACAGCAATCAAAGCACTCAGATCTTTAGCATCTTATATCAGCACAATAACCACTACTTACATCAGGCTCTGTATGTATTCTCTGTCGAGTTAGTCGACCTTTACCTTAACTATGAGACTTCTGAATGATAGCTAGCATTTATTAATCCAGCATATCCCATGATGGACAGAAATGGACTAATTGAAACGAGAAAACCGATCAGTTTTTTTCTGTATCACATTTAGCCTTTCTGGTATTTATTGACGTCTAACTCCCCATTGTGCCAGCCTGAATGAAGACCCAACATTCCTTCGTACTTGGAAAATGATCAGTTTTTTAGTTTACAACAAACTAAATACCAGTCAGACTGACCAACAATAAAACTGTCTTATTCCGGACACCAGTCGATTTCTCAGCACATCTCTACTTTGTTGTGATTGTCTGTAGAGTCCAGGTCTGTGCTGTAAAAATACAGGCGAAGATTCCGTATTTGTGAATACTTATTCTTAAATGACTGTGATCGGTGTCGTGGACAGAAGCCATTGTCAGAGCCATTGTAAATTAACTGGAACTAGTCAACAAAAGTTCACTCAAAGTCTTCTGCCCCATGTTAGATGGATCTTTTTTTAAATGTGAGTCTGAAATCTTTTATGTGCCACCTCTTGGTTAGTATGAGTTGCATAATAATCCAGGATCGTGCCTAAAGGAATGTAAATATTAAAAAAAGAAAAACATCTAAAGTTTAATTTGCTCCCAAGACATGGTTGCATGTTTTTGAGAGTTGACGGACAGTATGGTGGAAAGAAACTTTTAATTCTTACAGTGCAGAGCAAGCAACGTACTGTATATTGGCTGTGAAGAAATAATGTTCTGCCAGATGAGCTGTTTTATTTAAACCAACAAACTGTGAGCTGAACACATCTGGATTTACTCCCTCACGCTCTAAGGATTCCTCTTTCTGTTTATCAAAAGAGCAGATATAGGTTTACAATAGCAGTGAAATTTCTAAACTAACATTTCCTCTTCAGGTCTTGTTTCATAAATATATATAATGTTTCTGGTATTTCACATTCTCTTCTTGTTTATCTTAGTTGTTGCCCTTTTTAAGTTTCTTGGAAGAGAGCATTCACTCGAGGGCGAATGTGTCCCAACACAGTTTTTACAGAAATTTGTTTATTTGGAGTCGAAACCCCCAGTGATCAGGTAACTGTGAACTTAAATATGATGAGACAGTTGTCTTACTACAGAAATTCCCCTTTAATTAATCTTTTAATCATTGTTTAACCGATTAATTGTTTCAACACTAATGTGATCAGATTATTGCTCTGCAGAGCCAAGCTCTTGGTGCACCCTGAGGTGGTCTGGTAATGAGCTGCCATTAAAAAACCATCAGATTAACCCTCTTTTTTGTTTGGAAATCCTGCTTTGGTTGAATCCTTCAGTGCAGGAGGAGACAAAAAAAAATTATATTTATGCATGTTGGTTATTGATTTGTTCTTTTTGCATTACAGGAGGGTAAGTTTTTGCATATGGGAGTTAAAACATATTCATTGTTAGACCCAAATAATTTTTTTGCTGCTCCACGTTCATAAGAATGGTGAAGTATTGAAAAAAGAACAGTATTAATCCGGTCATACAATAACCCTAAAAAAAAGAAAGAAAAAAAGAAATATTTGCTCAAATATTCAGACAGTCGTTTTTTTTTTTTCTTTGTATTTTTTGGAGCCTACACACTTTCTATTTGGTGGTCCTTGATCAAGGATACACTAGACTGTTAATCCGGGGTTATACATTCATGCAGCAGTTGTCTCGAGAGAATTTGGCCATGAAGAACATCCCATTTACTTTTACACCTTCACATAACCTGCAGTTGAGATGCTGAGGTTCTTATTTTAAATAGTAGATGGCGCTGCAGATAAAGTCTGCCTGTTATCAACAACTGGTCACAGAGGAAGATTTTTTCAAGGTAAGCGTGTCGCTAACAAAAGTGTAACTAAATTGTTTGGCCCTTTTGCAATCACTTGCATTAGTTCCGTCTGTGTTTTTATTCAGTCGTGCATATACTTGTAATGCGGAGGTGACTCTTCTCTGCTAGTCTTCCTCTTTGAGGAGCGCCTTCCAAGATCCCTTTTAGACCCATCAGGGTGCATGTGGACTGTTACAAAAACAGTCGAAACGTCAGGACACACACCCAAAAACAATGCTTGCATGTATAAGGGCAAGTATAAACCAGGTGTAAGACAACCTTAACTCTAATTTGACCCCCTTTCTTCAAAGAAAGGGTAGAGTTCATTCAAATTAATTCGTTTCCTGACACATTCCTGGCTTTTAACCATTATCCTTAAATTTTCGATTGGGTCGAGATTGTGGCCATTCCTGAAACTTAGTGATAATTTGCTGTATTCATTACAAAATTCCAGTTTTAATGTGTTTTGGATTTTTGTCTTGTTGGGAAACCCAATGGAGGTACTCTTCCTTAACTGTCCCACCTTCCATGTGCCCAAAGCATTAGTTTTACTGGCAGCAAAACATGGTGGTACCACCACCATGAGTAACAAGTGGTACAGTGTTCTTGAAAGCCTTACCATGACTTTTCTAAATATACTTTCTGTCATTGTTGGGCCACCCATGGTATAAAGCAACCACCGAACTACACATTGAGAGAACAAAAGACTAGTAAAAAATACCTCCATTAATGTTTTTTCAGTCATTGTTTATAGTCAAGTTCCTTGATTTTATTTCTTAATTTTTGTCCATGACTTATCTTTTCAGTCATGACAAAGATGCTGGTGTGTCCAGTTTGATGGACTTGAGCCTCGGTGGTTGTGGGTTGTTCCTGAATTTCTTAACAACCCTTTATTTGAGAGTGATGGTTTGGGTCACAAGACTGAAACCTGGACATTACTTGGTGTTTTAACATAACAATGATCCCTAACTCACATGAACTATTTGGAGGCTTACATGAAGCTTCTAAAATGGCCTTCCCAAAGCTCCAAACTCATTTGTGAATTTGTGAACTGGGCCAAAAAGGTTGGTTCAGTGCAAGGAAGCCAACCAATTTAAAGTGATTTAACAATTCTTCCCTGAAGAGTTGTCGAATGGCCAGCCAGAATTATGCCAGAAGCTTGTTGATGGCAAAAAATGTTAGTCGGTGTGCAGCTTGCTAACGGATTTTTGACCAAATATTGGTGAGATGCATGTAAAAAAGCATCATTTTATTACATTAGTAAATGTGAACAATAAATTGCAACTTCAGCACTAAATTTATGCTTGAATAGAGTGTCAAGTGTAATAATTCAACCCTGTAAAAAGAATCGTTTGTTCGTTCGTTTGTCATCTTCCGCTTATCCAGGACCGGGTCGCGGGGGCAGCAGACTCCGCAGAGATGCCCAGACGTCCCTCTCTCCAGACACCTCCTCCAGCTCATCCAGGTGGAGCCCAAGGCGTTCCCAGGCCAGCCGAGAGACATAGTCCCTCCAGCGTGTCCTGGGCCGTCCCCTGGGCCTCCTCCCGGTGGGACGTGCCTGGAACACCTCCCGAGGAAGGCGTCCAGGAGGCATTTGGTATAGATGCCCGAGCCACCTCAACTGGTTCCTCTCGATGTGGAGGAGCAGCGGCTCTACTCCGAGCCCCTCCCGGCTGGCCGAGCTCCTCACCCTATCTCTAAGGGAGTGCCCCGAGATACTTAAACTCCTCCACTTGAGGCAGGAACTCCCCTCCAACCTGAAGAGGACAAGCCACCCTTTTCCGGTCGAGTACCATGGCCTCGGACTTGGAGGAGCTGATCCTCATCCCAGCCGCTTCACACTCGGCTGCGAACCGCAACAGCGCATGCTGTAGGTCTTGGCTAGAGGGGGCCAGCAGGACCACGTCATCCGCAAAAAGAAGAGACGAAGTCCACTGGTCCCCAAACCAGACCCCCTCCGGCCCTTGGCTGCGTCTAGAAATCCTGTCCATAAAAGTTATGAACAGGACCGGCGACAAAGGGCAGCCCTGCCGGAGTCCAACATGCACTGGGAACAGGTCCGACTTAGTGCCGGCAATGTGGACCAAACTCCTGCTCCGCTCGTACAGGGACCGGATGGCCCCTAATAAAGGGCCCCCGATTCCATACACCTGGAGCACCCCCCACAGGGCATCACGAGGGACACAGTCGAATGCCTTCTCCAGGTCCACAAAACACATTGAACCGGTTGGGCAAACTCCCATGAACCCTCGAGCACCCTGTAGAGGGTATAGAGCTGGTCCAGTGTTCCACGGCTGGGACGAAAACCACACTGTTCCTCCTGAAGCCGAGGTTCGACTATTGGTCGGACTCTCCTCTCCAATACCCTGGCGTAGGCCTTACCAGGGAGGCTGAGGAGTGTGATCCCCCTGTAGTTGGAACACACCCTCCGGTCCCCCTTCTTATAAAGGGGGACCACCACCCCAGTCTGCCAGTCCAGAGGCACTGTCCCCGACCGCCACGCAATGTTGAAGAGGCGTGTCAACCATGACAGCCCTACAACCTCCAGAGACTTGAGGTACTCAGGGCGGATCTCATCCACCCCCGAAGCCTTGCCACCGCGGAGCTTTTTAACCACCTCGGTGACTTCAGCCTGGGTGATGAAAGAGTCCAACCCCGAGTCCCCAGCCTCTGTTTCCACCACGGAATGCGTGATGGCAGGATTGAGGAGATCCTCGAAGTACTCCTTCCACCGCCCGATAATGTCCTGAGTCGAGGTCAGCAGTCTCCCACCCCCACTATAAACAGTGTTGGCAAAGCACTGCTTCCCCCTCCCGAGGCGCCGGACGGTTTGCCAGAATCGCTTCGAGGCCAACCGGTAGTCCTTCTCCATGGCCTCACCGAACTCTTCCCAGGCCCGAGTTTTTGCCTCTGCCACAGCCCGGGCCGCAGCACGCTTGGCCTCACGGTACCCGTCAGCCGCCTCAGGAGTCCCACAAGCCGACCACAGCCGATAGGACTCCTTCTTCAGCTTAACAGCATCCCTTACTGCCGGTGTCCACCACCGGGTTCTGGGATTGCCGCCACGACAGGCACCACAGACCTTACGGCCGCAGCTATGGGCAGCAGCATCGACAATAGATGCGGAGAACATGGTCCACTCGGACTCTATGTCTCCAACATCCCCCAGGATCTGGTCGGCGTTCCCAGCAGACCCTCACCATGCGCTTGAGGCTGCCAAGTCTGTCTGGCTTTCTCCTCCTCCAGCGGATCCAACTCACCACCAGGTGATGATCAGTGGACAGCTCAGCCCCTCTCTTCACCCGAGTGTCCAAAACATGCGGCCGAAGGTCTGATGATACGACAACAAAGTCGATCATCGACCTCCTGCCTAGGGTGTCCTGGTGCCAAGTGCACTGATGGACACCCTTATGTTTGAACATGGTGTTCGTTATGGACAATCCGTGACTAGCACAGAAGTCCAATAACAAAACACCACTCGGATTCAGATCGGGGAGGCCATTCCTCCCGATCACGTCTCCAGGTGTCACTGTTGTTCCCCACGTGGGCGTTGAAGTCCCCCAGCAGAATAATGGAGTCCCCGTGAGGGGCACTATCCAGCACCCCCGACAGGGACGCCAAGAAGGCCGGGTACTCTGCACTACCACTCGGCCCGCAGGCTGAAATGATAGTCAGAGACCTGTCCCCAACCCGAAGGCGCAGGGATACAACCCTCTCATCCACTGGGATAAACCCCTACACGAGACGGCTGAGCTGGGGGGCAACAAGCAAACCCACACCAGCCCGCCGCCTCTCCCCGTGGGCCACTCCAGAGTAGAAGAGAGTCCAACCCCTCTCAAGGAGATGGGTTCCAGAGCCCACGCTGTGCGTGGAGGCGAGCCCGACTATTTCTAGTCAATATCTCTCGACCTCCCGCACAAGCTCAGGCTCCTTCCCCCCCAGCGAGGTGACATTCCACGTCCCTAGAGCCAGCCTAAGCATCCGGGGATCGGGCCGCTGAGGTCTCCACCTTCGTCCGCCACCCAATCCTCTTTGCACCGGTCCCTCACGGTTCCCCCTGCAGGTGGTGGGCCCACTGGGGGATGGCCTCGCGTCTCTCGTTCGGGCCTGGCCCGGCCGGGTCCCGCGAGGAGCAACCCGGCCACCAGGCGCTCTCCGACGAGTCCCGACCCCAGGCCTGGCTCCAGGGTGGGACCCCGGCTCCGCCGTACCGGGCGACGTCACGTGCCTCGATATTTTGTTCTTCATGAGGGGTTCTTGAACCATTTTTGTCTGACCCATCACCTAGAGCCTGTTTGCCATGGGAGACCCTACCAGGGGCATTTAGGTCCCAGACAACATAGCCTCTAGGATCATTTGAGCACTCAAACCCCTCCACCACGTTAAGGTGACGGTTCAAGGAGGGGGTAAAAAGAATCGTTCAAATAAATCATTAAGCACCCAAAACTGATCTGGTCTTTGTAACCATGATGACTGTATTTATACTTCTGACTGGATGTCAATTTGGGCAGTTGAAGTCACTCCAGATTCTATAATATTTTCAGTTTGTCACGTTTCTATCACAGAATAGATTCAGTTTTTACAACTTTATCTCCATGGAGCTTCGGATCATTCTGCATTCACTGCACTTCAGACGTGGAAGGTCAAAAACTAGTGGCTTTGACTACAATTTCTCATCAGCTATGGACATTAATATTTTCTTAAATGCAATATTACCACATTAACACAATCTGTGACCACAAAACAAAGTGGTCAGGTTTTAAAATAAATTAATTGAAGCAACAATGCTTAAGGTTTGCTTTTAAAATTGTCGCTGATTGCTGAGGAAAGGACCCACAGTGACCTTGAGTTTATTTGAAGCTGAAATGCAACGATGGATTTAGTACATGATTATATTTTTAATAACTTCGACCAATTGAGCTGATTGGTGTCTGCTTAGAAGAAGATAACTTAAAGATTAAAATATTAATTATGCCAGGCTGAACTAAAGATGAGTTGTGTTTGGTTCACAAATTCACTTTGTCATTTAAATATAAACCGAATGCAAAGAAAACATATTTTAAAACAGAGTAAAAAAAAAGTCTGCAACTTTTTTGTTCTTGTCAAAAACATGTAACATCTATATCATTTAGACCTCAAAAAAGTTCAGCAGTGTAAAAATGACAAGTGTCTACTTTATCGACAATTAACAGTAGTGCTTCCAAAACTGTTTGAGCCAGTATTAAGTTGGTTTCTGCAATTTATTAAATGCAGGAGAAGATTTTTCTATGAGTATCTTTGTACTTCGTTTTCCATTTACTTGATTGAGTACTAAAGTGAGGAGAAGGTAATGCATCTGTTTTAATAAAAAGCTTTTAGAAACCGTCTTCAGAGAGCAGCACTAAATGTTTCTACAGATGTTTGAAGCAGTCTGACTGACTGTGCACCACTTGCTTTGTGGTTTTCATGTTGAACCATTAATTCCAGAGTTCCATCATGTTGCCGCTCTGTAACTTTCACCCCTGGCTGAGGTGAAGAGTTGTGTCCCTTTGCTTAATCCTTTCAGAGCCTGAAAAGCTGAGTTTAGTGTTTGAACCAAAAGGCAGAGCAATGAGAGGGGTTGACTGTAGAAGCCATTGAAGTAGAGCGATAAAACAAAATGAGTACACTGAAAGGGAGAAAATAAATGTGCAGTGAATTTACAGGTTATTATTTCAATATGCTGGCTGGAGGGTACAGAGACAGAGAAGTAGGACTGAATCAAAACAATGTTCATGTTGATGCTCTATTCTTGTTTTTTGCCTGTATCTTGTGTAGTTTTTTTTTCTTTATTTGTTATATCTCCCTCCTGCTTTGTCTTGTGCAATAGTAAGCATATCATGTTTACTATGTGGAGAACCAAATACTTGAAAATGAGTAAAGAGATTTTTGCATTTAAGTGTTGTTAGTTACCTTTTGCCTAAAGAAATGTGGAATACACCAAATGCACAGCTAAATCAGAAATGATACAGTGTGCCTTAGCTGTTTCGTCCTAATGACATAATATACTTTTTTAACTTTCACAAAAAAAAAAGGCTATTATTGGTTTCAAAAGTGTCAGTGCAGCTAAATCTTCCATCATATAATTCCTATGGTTTTAGGTTGTTTTGATAAAAGGTGGAAAAGTGACTGGAGCCTTTTCCCCTTGTATCCTGGAGATCATGGTGTTGTATTGATTCTGGGGGCAATTTCTACTAAGAGAGCTAACGTTTATCTTTGTCATTATGGCTAAAATTAGTGGCAATAAATATCGAACCTTTTCATTATATACATTTTTTTGGATGTACCTGTATATAATAATGTGGTTGAGCTGCTGTCACCCAATCATTTTACTTAAATGAGTAAGGATAAAATGAATAAAAAGAATAAAAACAACCTAATAGCTTCCAGATTTGCTAAATCTGCATTTAAAAGAGTGCTTTTAATTCTAGTAAATAAAACATATAGGACAGATTTGAGGCAAAGATATTTTTACTAGAGTCCAACAACTGCTGAATATTAGATGAACAAGTACAGTGTCTTGTAAAAGTATTCATACACATTGAACTTTTCCACATGTTGTCCCATTACAACCACAAACATAAATATATTTTTGGGAATTTTATGTGAAAGACCAACACAAACTGGTATACAGTTGTAAAGTGGAAAGAAAATTATACATGATTTCTTTTTTTTTTTTACAAATCAAAAACTGAAAAGTGCGGTGTGCAAAAGTATTCAGCCCCCTTTACTGTGAGTGCAAGAAGAAATCATGTATAACTTTTGCTCCACTTCACAATTGTATACCACTTTGTGTTGGTCTTACACATAAAATTCCAATAAAATATATTCATGTTTATTGTTATATTTATGTTTATACACTGTATGTAACATCGTAACTTCTCTTTGGTTAGAATTCCTCATGTTGCGTCCAGCATCAAATTGACTTATTGTGGTTGTTAGATGCAATATTTAAGAAATATGACAAATTGGACAAACTGCTCTTTATTAAATGATGTTAGGAACAAATTTTAATCAGCAGTCTGAACACACAAAGAACCCAACATTCAGACTGCCGTGTTTTATGAGCAAGGGATTGCTCCTTGGTGGCTGATGTAAGGATTATGATAATTGATAAATGAATATTTATCAAATATTATAATACAAAAAATCATAATTCAGTAAAATAGTTTTTTCAACCACAACTCATGGCTTATGAATAGAAATAAGAGATGTTCTCTGGTGTTTTGATTATGGGCTCAAAGCACTTAATAATTACAATTAGTTAATTATCATTAATAATTGATAATTATTAACCAAAACCACTCAATGTCACTGTTTAGGGTGGGGGGGTGGCGGGCGAATACTTCCTCCCAAGCCTTACGATTTTTATCAGGAATGTTTGGCAGCATCATTTTTGTTCAAACTTGACTCCACGCAAAACACTGTTCTTAACATTTCCAGGTTCTGCAGAGGGTGGTAACCCTACACTTTCTCTTCTCCCTCTCAGGTGAAGGCCTTCACCTTGTTTGTGACCCATTACCCTCCTCTGTGTGAGTTGGAGCAGGTGTATCCTGAACATGTGTCCAACTTCCACATGGCTTTCTTACTTAATGAGCCTGACATCACAACTGACGCTGGCGGTATGCTTGCACTTTTCTGCTAACCTACCAGTTGTTGGGATGCTGTTTATACAAAATGTAGTCGTAGTTGTTTATTTCAGGATTATTTTATGTGCACTTTGTCAAGACTTTATTTTAAGTGACTGAGTGTGTTGACAGATGGAGAGGTTCAGCCAGAGTTCATCACCTTCCTCTACCAGCTAACTAAAGCAGCTGCAGGGCGAAGCTACGGCCTCAATGTGGCCCGACTGGCTGATGTTCCTGATCCGATACTACACACTGCCTCTCACAAAGCCCGAGAGCTGGAGACCATGGTCAATGCCAGGAGGTAGCTAACACATATATTCATCCTGACATTTTCTTAAAGGAGACACTTATTTTGAACATCACAATTAGGAGAGTAATGCAGTCTGTATTTTATAATGTGTGCATAATATGAGCTCTTTCTGTGAAATGTTTTGAGGGTGATTCACAAAATCTTATGAGCTTAGTGTATATCCCAGTATTAATATTAGATATTATATATCATATTAGTTTTACCTTTACAAGTGATTTGAATACTTGAAAGAACACATGGAAGATTGTAACTTAAAGCTAAGATATGGCTCTGTCATGAAGTAATAGACATAAACAGAAATTCATACATTCACTGAACTAATGTCTATTAAAGCTAACATTCAAATGCACTTGATTTCATACTTGAGTTCATGCATGTGATTAGGAAAATATGTCACTGCTCCTGGAAAATAGGAGGTGATGCAAATGACACATTAAACAAGACTGCAGAAGAAAGATTTGTCATTTTGTTTAGCCTCCTGACAGTGGAATGTTTAAATAAAAAATAAAAAAAACATCTGTATTTTAATATTTTAGTGCTTTAAGTTGCCATTTGGCTGCATTTGAACTATTGAAGCTCAATATGTCATATTCTGTCCTCAAAGCCACCAGACTAATTTTAGTAACCAGTAATTTTACCTGGATGAACATGGGAGGTGCTGATATAACAGTTTCAGCTTTCTGACAGGAAGATCTCTCTGTGAAGAAGCTGAAGTCCCAAATCACTGAGTTTTTATATTATATTTAAAATCCATCTGTTTGATGCTAAAGCAATTGGGTTCTGTGTTGGGAGTGCACCATAGGGATCCTATAAGGATTAAATTCAGCTTAGAACTGAGTCAGGAGATGGACCCATGGAAAATTGCTGGTGTTTTAATGGTGAATAAGCATGTTGCTGTATATGTCATCTTCAGTCCATTTGTAACTAAGTCAGCTGCATGGCTGCATATCCTCAATCTTCCTCACCACATAAAATATCTGTCAGCACACAACATACACACACACACAGCATATAGCCATACTCCCGATCAGTGTAATCCTTCTTATATTAAAAGTTTATCCTTTGTTGGACTTATTCTTATATCATACGCAGAGGAGTTGAGCATGGATTTTATTTCTACACAAATGTTTGAGACTGCAACATATTTTGCTTTCATATTAAAATTAATTTAAGGGAACACAATAACATTTCAGTGTGTTTGTGTGTATCTCTGTAGGAAGTATAAGAAACTTATCTCAGATCTTTGGAGCATCTCAGACAAATCCTCCCTGGTGAAGTGGCTGCAGTCGAACTCTTGATGTTTAAACAACAACGACCATCGGACTAAAAACACATAAACAATAAATCATCATGCTATTATTGACTGAACATGCTTTTTCTAACGGAGCTTGTTGATTGTACAGTTTTAGGTGAATTGTCAGCATGTGAAAATTATTTTAAGCATCTCGTGTTCTGGTACTGCAACCTGTCATCACATCAATTGAGACTAACTGATCACATTTTTACCAACAACTGAGTGGTTTTTGATGTGTTTATTACCTAAATAAAGAAAATGCCATACATATCATACATGTCCAGATACTCAGCTACTTAGAAAGTCATGAAGGCTTTATATTTGACTGAATAATAACCTTATTCCTTCCCTTTCTGTAACATCTTCTTGAGAAAATGTAACATTTTTCCAGACCTGTGCTTTTTCCACATTTTGTCACATTACAACCATAAACTTCTATGTACTTTATTGGGATTTGATGTGATAATCCAAAACAAAATAGTGCATAATTGTGAAGTATCAGGAAAAGGATACATGGTATTCCAGATGAATTGTGTGGCATGTGTTTGTACACATCTTTTACAGTTCACAGTTCTCCTAGAAGCTTTCGATTGTTTATGATGATAGTGTAAACAGTGGTCTGGTATTGTTTTATACCCTAACGATGTGTTACGCTGTGTTCCTTGATTTTAATGAAACTATTTTTTCACTAATGCTCTCAAACAAACCTCTGGCCTTCACACAATATTAATACTGAGATTAAAATACAGACAATAGGAGGTACTGAAGTAAAGCAGTGAGCTCAAATTCACAGCACACCTAAAACTCAAAAATGCTAATTGAAAAATACATAGTTTTACATCCCTTGTTATATATTTTTTGCTTGTTGTTAAACAGAGTTAAATCAACAGTTGCCACTGTGAGGACCTCTGTGACCGTTTCCTCTCAGTATCTCTCTCTCGGTAAAACAAGAAACTGTCGCTCCGCCTTTAATTCTACCAACTCCAAGATCAGCGCGCATAACGGAGAGGGAGACCGATAAAGAGACCCTGAGAGACTGCGACTCCAAGCGCAAGAGAGAGAGAGAGAGAGAGAGGGAGTTAACCGATGCCAAAGCGGATTACAGCGTGTCGCCCTGTGATTCTTTCTCCGTGTTCGTTTAAGGGTTTTTCCCCTTTGTGTCCTGCTCCTGGAGACGTTTCTTAACAGAGGAGGGAAGAATGGCTTTGTTGTTCAGTGCTTGTTGGATCGGCGCATCTTTACAATGAGTTCCTCTTCTGCTGCGCTTTCGTCACCGCTGCAACTTTTCCGAGCGCAACGGCGCCACTGAGACGCTTCTCTGCGGGAAAGTTTCACATGAAGCCCGCAGGCAACATGGGCTTACGGTGAAAGCTCTCACTTTCTTCCCTCTGCCTTCCGAACCGTGAGGCAAAATGCAGAAGAGCGTTCGCTACAACGAAGGACACGCACTGTTTTTGTCGGCGGTGGCGCGTAAAGAGGGGACGAAGCGTGGCTATCTGAGCAAGAAGACGGCCGAGAACAGCCGATGGTCGGAGAAGTTCTTCGCTCTTTACCAGAATGTGCTGTTCTACTTCGAGAACGAGCAGAGCGCGCGACCCGCTGGGATTTACCTGTTGGAAGGATGCACCTGCGAGCGCACGCCGGCGCCAAAGGTATCCACGACCGGTAAGGAGGCGCTGGAGAAACAGGTGAGGTAGTTTTATTTTATTATAATTTATTAATCAGTCGCGTGAAATCCACAGATCCCAAACATTCAATCACTGGAGTGTGGACAAATTAATATGATGCATTATGTGACACACAATGAGACTATACAGGTGCATTTAAAAAAAAAAATTGGAACATATTTTATATTGTTGCTTGTGCACCCTTTTGTTTTTCCTTCTAGTCAACCTTCCACTGGTGCTAAGTCACATTTAAGTAACATACAGCTAAGGTTATACAGGTTATTTACTATAAAATAAGAAAGCCATTGCTCTTGTAGCTTGTGCACCACCGCACTTTTTCTTTCCACTGAACTAGCTGTTCACAGTGCTGTATCAAAGCATTGTAAAGACAATTCAAGTGTCTTGGAGAGTTTCACAAGGCATAGACAGCATCTGGAGCCAGAGCTTCAAGAGCCACCATGCACAGATCTATTCGGGACATGTGCTACAACTGTTGAATTCCTTGTGTTATGCCACTGCTGAACCAGAGACAACATTGGAATCCTTTTACCTAGGCTAAGGTGAAATGGGAATGGACTGTTGCTTAGTTGACCAAAGTCCTGTTTTCAGATAAAAGTACATTTTGTATTTCATTTGGAGTCCCAGAGTCTGTTGGAAGGGTTGTCACAGAATCTAAGTTGCTTGATGTCCAGTGTGACGTTTCCACAGTGAGTGATGATTTGGGGAGTCGTGTCATCTGCTGGTGTTGGTCCAATGTGTTTTATCAAGCCAAAAATTAGCACAGCCATCTACCAGGAAATTTTAGAGCTCTTTGAGCTTCGCTCTTCTGACAAGCTTTATGGAGATGCGGATTCATTTTCCAGCAGGACTTGGTGACTGCCCCTACTGTCAAAAGTACCACCTCTTGCTTGATTGGCCACCATACTTGGCTGACCTAAACCTTATAGAGAATCTGTGGAGTGTTGTCAAGAAGAAGAAAAGATTAAACAGATCCAACATTACGAATAGATAATGGTGGGAGGGGACCTTCCACACTCATGTACCTTATTTGAAAAAGGCTTTTTCTCTTCCATGTCAAGTTTGCTGTAATTTTTGAGATCCTAAATTTGACTTTGACAATGACAGTTTCCTTTTTTAAATACCATACATTCTACAGGAACAATTTTTGTTATGTTTCATCTTTACAATTATCAACAGCTGTTAAACTCCAGTCCTTGAAGCTAGGTGTCCTGCAACCTTTAGATAATGTATGTCTATGCCTCATCATACCAGAATTAAATAATCAAATCCTTAGCAGGACTCTAAAGAACTTGAGTGCATGCTAAGGAGGTTACTGATATCTGACATTTGATTCAGGTGTGCTGAACCAAGGACATATCTGAAAGTTTTAGGACACCAGCCCTCGAGGTTGTGATGAGGTGATATATCCCTTTCTTAATAAACAGTGCACAGCACTGTACACGTAAATTAAAATGAACCATGTTGATGAACCGAGTCCTGAACCTGCTCAATTTATTTTTTTCAGTTCTTACTTTAACTAGCATCACATGTTACTTTTTAGGCATAACTGCATTGAGTTCAGTATATAGAAAGCATTTCTGCAGATTTTGTAGGCATATGTATATTTGTTTTTACCATTTACAGTTTTTATTGCTTTATTTAAACCCTTATTAACCATAGAGAACTCACTGCCATCAAATATCTCTTTAGAAAACAGACCATTTGAGGTAAAGATTATGTTAAGAGGTAGGCACACATTTCAAAGTATATTATATTCTCATTGTTAGAATGAGAATATAATACTACTCAGCATGTTTTCCCTTCTTTTATCATGACACTAGAAGTAATGTTGTAAAACACCTCAACTATGCTGGCATGGAAAAAACAGTGGGAAAGGTCTGCTTTATTTTTTTACACATAAGCAAGTGAAGATGGCCGCGTTTTAAAATGCTGCTTGATTAAAACGTGAGCTGATACCAGAGAAAACACACCGTCATTATTTAATTTTTTGTTATTCTGTGTATGTGACACACAATGAGACTATACAGGTGCATACATACATACAGCTAAGGAATCACCATGCCCTACAAAAGGTATTCATTCCCCTTTTCGTATTATGTATTTTTACTGGGATTTTATGTGACAGGGAGATGTAAATACCTTAACAAGCCATGGTGTCTTCTGAATAAAAGAAAAAATGCTCTGTACAACATCTGGTTTTCTTTTTCTTTACAAACACTTACAGGGGTTGGACAATGAAACTGAAACACCTGGCTTTAGACCACAATAATTTATTAGTATGGTGTAGGACCTCCTTTTGCGGCCAATACAGCGTCAATTCGTCTTGGGAATGACATATACAGGTCCTGCACAGTGATCAGAGGGATTTTAAGCCATTCTTCTTGCAGGATAGTGGCCAGGTCACTACGTGATAGTGGTGGAGGAAAATGTTTCCTGACTCGCTCCTCCAAAACACCCCAAAGTGGCTCAATAATATTTAGATCTGGTGACTGTGCAGGCCATGGGAGATGTTCAACTTCACTTTCATGTTCATCAAACCAATCTTTCACCAGTCTTGCTGTGTGTATTGGAGCATTGTCATCCTGATACACGGCACCGCCTTCAGGATACAATGTTTGAACCATGAGATGCACATGGTCCTCAAGAATGGTTCGGTAGTCCTTGGCAGTGACGCGTCCATCTAGCACAAGTATTGGGCCAAGGGAATGCCATGATATGGCAGCCCACACCATCACTGATCCACCCCCATGCTTCACTCTGGGCATACAAGAGTCTGGGTGGTACGCTTCTTTGGGGCTTCTCCACACTAACTCTCCCGGATGTGGGGAAAACAGTAAAGGTGGACTCATCAGAGAACAATACATGTTTCACATTGTCCACAGCCCAAGATTTGCGCTCCTTGCACCATTGAAACCGACGTTTGGCATTGGCATGAGTGACCAAAGGTTTGGCTATAGCAGCCCGGCCGTGTATATTGACCCTGTGACAGTTCTGGTGGAAACAGGAGAGTTGAGGTGCACATTTAATTCTGCCGTGATTTGGGCAGCCGTGGTTTTATGTTTTTTGGATACAATCCGGGTTAGCACCCGAACATCCCTTTCAGACAGCTTCCTCTTGCGTCCTTCTTGGTGGTATGTTGACATTACCCTGGATACCGTGGCTCTTGATACATCACAAAGACTTGCTGTCTTGGTCACAGATGCGCCAGCAAGACGTGCACCAACAATTTGTCCTCTTTTGAACTCTGGTATGTCACCCATAATGTTGTGTGCATTTCAATATTTTGAGCAAAACTGTGCTCTTACTCTGCTATTTGAACCTTCACACTCTACTCTTACTGGTGCAATGTGCAATCAATGAAGACTGGCTACCAGGTTGGTCCAATTTAGCCATGAAACCTCCCACACTAAAATGACAGGTGTTTCAGTTTTATTGTCCAACCACTGTATATTGCTCCTGTTTCAACCTGGTTTTTGAATGAATGTGTGCAGATGTAAAGATTCTCAATGGATCTGAAATATCTTCCACCTTCGTTTGCAAACTGCATCGTAAAGGTGTTCTGAGAATTGCTGAAGACCTTGGTGACACTTATTGCAAAAGTCCTTTAATCACATGGAGACAGGTACTAGAGTATATTTTTGATGTTTTTTTCCTTTGATTTTAACAAAATAAGTTACTTCTAGTGTCCAATCCAAAGACTGCAGAAAACATCAAATTAGATATCTAGACATTTATAGTAACTCTGCTGTGTATGTATTTATTTAAATGTTTTGGAAAAAAAAAGTTGCTACAGTACAAGAAAAGTTCCCATATTGTAAGATGTTATATGGTTATTGATTTATTAATTCAACTTTTTTGTTGTTGACATCTCCATCTGTGTACAAAACCAGTGATGTAATCACAGTTGTATAACTGGAATCTTTAAATGTGAACAACAGAGCAAACATTGCATAACACAATGCAAGTCACAATAAAACAAGTATCAGTGCAACTACATAAAAATAATATATTTTATCATAATAATTCATGCTTATGCAACCTGGATTTGTACCAACAAGCCAGCAGCTGAATGTTTCTAGGTTAGTTCTTTGTGCATTAATGTAGTAATATCCAGGGTGATATTTGGACTAAAAATGTTGTTGCCTGGACATTCCCCAGAACATTGTTACTCAAACAGCATTGGCACATTTGCTTAGGAACATGGGGAATTACCATTTGCAAGTGAAGGAAACTTCTATTTCATATGTCCTCAAGTTTCATGTGACAATAAATCTTTGTTATACACATAAACATACATACCTTGACCTTATCTAGGTAATCACCAAGTTACAGATGGTAGTTTTCAGTTGACCTCAGAAAAAGAGTGCGTCTGTGTGCACTTTCCTTTGAGAATAGAGTGGAGGAGATAAACCACAGATATGTTAACTTTCTGAGGACCCAAATCTTTAAAAGATTTGCGTGTATAAAACCACGTGCAAACTGGATTGCATGCGCAAAGCTGATCTACAAACCAGATGCACATTGAATTCCATGTTTAAAATCAACAGAACAGGGGATGCAAACATTTTAGCGTGTTTCCTTTCATGAATATGCAAAACACATGCAAATGACCCAAATGCGCAAAGTTATGGAAGGAGGAAATGCAAATGCAGTTCCTTACCACCCGCAACACGATTTATCAAACCTGAAACGGGTCGTTGTTGCTGTTTTGCATCTATATTTAACACATTTGAAATGCAGGTAATTGGGATGCAAAAATGTTTGAGGTCATTGTGGCAGGAAGAAGATGGGGGGGTATTGACGAAGTAAGCTTTTGTTTATCAGATTTTATGATTGATATTTAGTCTTTTTACTTTAGCTTTTATTATTTTCATCTTGGCATTATAGTATTTCTTGTCCACAGTAACAGCTGGGAGCACATGCTAAATTCTCATTTAAATAGGGAGGTCTGCACCACCTTTGCGCCTGGTATCCATTTGCACATGCAAGGCACAGGGCAATTTAGCGCTCATTATTTAGAATCTTCGAAGATCAGGCCCTGAATGTTTTGGCTTTAAGTATGCAGTAAAATATAAATGCTTTTGCTCTGCAGGAACCCTTTTAAAGTCCTTAGAACCTTTTAGTCTAACTTCTATTGCTTTTTGTCTTTGCGCTCAATGAAATCTGGGAATTCACAGATCATTCTGAATTCAAATTGGGGTCCAACATGTTACTAATAAAGTGGCTGGAGAGTGTAGACTCCCTAATTTGAAGGGCAGGGGCAGGCTTTGCTCATCCTTAAGACTTTGGCTGCATCGTGCATTTAAGATTTCAGTCTCATATCAAAAAGCTTTACGAGAAAATTGATGAAAACCATGTTTAATGGCTTACCTTCAGTGTAGAATACAGCTCTGTTGTTTAAGCATAACACCATTACAAGTCAGTACTTCTAAATTGAATAAAATTTTCCTTAAATTTTTGTCAGTCTGAAAAGAGTTCATTAGACAAGATCACCTCTTTGTCTATAATGGAGTTACTATTGATGATCAACAGAACAAATCGCCATGTAGTTGTTCTGTTGCCAGCACAAATGTCAGAATAAAATCCGTTTTGTCTGATGTTCCAGAGCTTGGCAGTGATGTCTTATTCCGTTGCCTTTTCTTCTGTCACTCTCCCACTCTTTTCTCACTCTCACTCTGACACTGCAGCTGTGGTGTTTAATTGGGGGTTATTTTCAATCTGTCATCAGGTAAGAATCTTTGTCTCTGGTGTGCAAGTGTTTGGCCACAAACATACTTATGGCCATACACAGAATAACAGAAAATTAAATAATGACAGCGTGTTTTCTCTGGTATCAGCTTACATTTTAATCAAGCAGCATTTTAGAACTTGGTCATCTTTAGTTACTTATGTGTAACAAAATAAAGCAGATCTTTCCTACTTCTTTCAGTTTCTCTTTCCCCTTTATGTTTGTCTGTCAGCAGAGTCAGTCTGGCAGCAACCTGCAGCGTCACACCCCCACTGTAAGCCACACAAATGACACACAGCTCCAGCATCCCTTCCCTTCTCTCTGCTTTGCTCTTAGAGAGAGATGCAGACCCTTCAGATAATTTGGCGAGCGTTTGGAGCAGCCTGAATGGTTTCCACAGCGACTGTGGGTATGCATTCCTGATGTGAACAAGCATGTAAAAGGGCCCATAGATCTGACACAGCTCAGGGAGTCCATAAACCAGAAACTGATGACAGTTATGAAGTTGATTTGTTTTTCCCTGATAACCACTCATACATCAAACTTTGCTGACAGTTGACAATAATGTGAAATTAATGGGGTGGTAATACAACAACTGTTCAAAAAGAGGACAGAATGAAATAATCTTTTATTTGTCACTCAACAGGCACATTTGCATGTTCGCAGCAGTAGATAAACAAAGTACAGAAAAGAAGGAATCTACATAGAAGAACAGTATTTTTATGCACAATCTCTTAGTTTATTGAAATAATTCAGACTGAAGATTAGGATGTGAAGGATTTAGTGACATACAAGGGCAGGAAACTATCTGGGGTTTTTTGGGATTTTTTTGTCAGTGGGATCTTAAACAATAGTAATTAGAAAGGTTTGAAAACTTTATCTAGTTTTTCCATAATATCCTGAACATTAGACAAATGAAAAAATATTCTGTTAAAAAACATTTATTTTGATCTATTGGCAAAGCAAAATCTTTGCTGTGTTCAATGTTTTCTTTAAATACTCTAAAAGTTTTACTAAAATGATCAGAAAAGTGAAAACACATTATCTTGAGAAACAGATTTGGCTTTTTAGCTCAATTTGGTCAGTTTCTTTGAATATAAATGTTTTTATTGCTTTTTGTATAACCACAGTCAAAACATGATCCTTTCATTATGTAGATTTCTCAGTAGATAGAGTTCCTTATAAAAGTGTAGTATTCCTGCCTCTTATACTTTTTCAACATTGTGTCACAATATAACTCACAAACATCCATGTATTTTATCATGATTAATGTGTAAGTGTAAAGTGGAAGGAAAATAATTCATATAATCTGTGAAGTGTGGTATACACTTGGTTTGAGCCCTTTTTTTACTCAGATATTCTTAATAACAAATTTAGTACAACTAATTACTTTAAGTAGTCTCCTAATTAGGAAATGAAGTCCCCCTATGTGTAATTTAATGTCATTAGAAATCCAGCTCTTCTGTGAAGGCCATCAAGACATCGTCTGAAAATGGAGAGTATGGCGCAGCTGAATCCAACTGTGTGCATTTTAATCTCAGCATGAATGTAGCTGGTTGGTTAGAGCTGGTTAGAGTACATCAGTAAAGAAACAGCACCAAGAAGGTCCAATGCAAGCAGGAATATGTTATAAAACTCCATCCCGGGCTTTGGACATCTCACAGGGCACAGCTTAATTAAAACTCATCCTAAAAGGGAGTTTGCACAACAGAAAACCTACCAAGGCATGCTTATCCATCTGACAGGCCAGATAAGACGAGCATTAATCAGAGATGCAGCCAAGAAGCCCATGATAACACTGGAGGAGTTGTACAGATCCAGTGCTCAGGGATGCATATCTCTGGACACAAACACTATTAGTCATGTACTCCACAAATCTGTCCTGTATATACATTTGGGAATAAAGACACCAGTGTTGAAAATAAGGAGTTCTGTCTGCAGTTTGGCTCTCACCATGTAGCGGAGACAGAAAACACGTGGTAGAGGGATTCTGGTCAGTCGAGACTAAAATTAAACTTTTTGGCCTACATGTGAAATGCTATGTGTGGTTGAAAACCCACCCCAAATAATGTGTAAAACATGGTGGTGGCAACATGATGCTGTGGGGATTCTTTTGTTTTGCAGAGAGAAAGCAAACTGTTTAGAGTTGATTGTAAGATAGATTGAGTTGAATGGTTTCAATTGGTTTCAAACAACCTGAAACTGGGGCATATGTTCACTCTTTAGCAGGGCAACAACCTCAAACTATGCAGTGGTTTTGAGGATGGATGTGTTAGAATGGACCAGTCAAAGTCCAGACCGAAATTCAAGTGGTAAACTGATTGATTGAATTCACCAATGCTCTCCATCTGATCTGAAGTGCAAAGCTGGTAGAAACGTACTATATTTCAAAAGACCTACAGTAGTAATTTCAGCAGAAGGTGGTTCTACAACATCTTGAACCACTTAACAATAGAGCACCAATTTGTGTTGGTATATCACAAAAATCCCATTAATATACATACAAGTTTGTGGTTGTAAAATAATAAATGTGACAAAGGAAAGGATATAAATACTGGGCAAAGGAAGAAAAGTTGCGGCCACACTTCGGTGGGGGGTGTGTGTGTGGGGGGTGGGTCACAACTATTACTGATGCATTTGAGTGGGCTATGTTTATGTGTGCTTGTGATTAGTTCTCGTTATGAAGCGCTAGCCTCTCTCACAGCTTAGTGTTTTCTCTGTGATGCGATAATTGGAGCTGCTTCTTCATTTATTCCCAGAGTCTGATCCGCTTTCCTCTGCAGGGCTGATTGTAATTTCCTCTCTTGTTTTTTTCTCAAGTGCTAAAGCCATTATGGGCTTCATTAGAGTTAGAATTTAAAGCTGTCCTCTTCAGTTTGAAATGTTGTAAAACCGAGGGAGGGTTTTACTCTCCAGGAAAAGCTCCTGGTTCAAAAACAGTGTGCTCGTCAACATATTCTCCCTCTATTTGAAAAATAGCTGTAATAGGATTATGATGAGCTTCTTTAAATGAAACTAAGCAGAATTTTAGAAAGTATTTTCATGTAAATTCTCTTCAGTCCGAAAAATAAAATAAATTACCTTATAAATGCACAAAGACAGCAAACACAGAAAAAATAACCTGTATTTTTTCTGCAGAAACGTGGAGCAAAACTGCAGTTCTGCATAGACGTAGACTGCATGTTAGTTTCTTTTTGTCTTTTGTGCTAGCAAAAATCAAACCTATCTAAATATGGACATATAGTGTTAGGGTGATCTCTTCAGAAGCAATGGGGGAAATTTTGTCTGATGTTTAATTGTGATAAAGCAGCTTTAAAAGTGAATGCAATGCATGAATGGAAAACTGAGCCTTGATGCTGCTCCCTCTATAAATGCTTTAAACCTGTACCATAATCATTCAAATTGCTCCTGTTTGCCATGCTGCTTTCCTCAAATCATCAGCTTGAGCTTTAAACCCATTAAATTTCATTTTTTTTGTAATGATGGAAAAAAAACAATAAAGGAATCAGTATTTTCAGTTCTGTGGTTTTACATATTAGGTCATAATTGGAGTGATCTAATCTGAAATTATTTTAATCCAAAATTAATTGGCAAAAAACAGCAATATTTGGAAAAACTAAACTAAACAAAACATCCCCTCTTTCAAGAGCTTTCCTTACCACACTTGTCAGCAGGTAGTCTAGGGTAATAGTTCCTGTTTGATTTCAGTAGTTGCTCACATTGTTGTGGAGGAATTTCAGACCATATTCTTCACAACATTGCTAAGAGTCTGGGCTTATGTTTTTGCATAATCAATCAGTCCAGTTGAGAGTAAGTCTTGTACTCCCTACATACTTGTGATACCTTTAGGATGTACGCCAGGATCCTGTTTGTAGACTTCAGCTCGGCCTTCAACACTATCATACCAGACATCCTCCACCAGAAGCTCACCCAGCTCAACGTCCAGCCTCCACCTGTCAGTGGATCAACAGCTTCCTGACAGACCGACAGCAGCAGGTGAGACTGGGGAGCATCTTCTCCCGAACCAGATCAATAAGTACTGGTGCCCCCCAGGGGTGTGTTCTTTCCCCACTCCTCTTCTCCCTCTATACAAATGACTGCACCTCAGCAGACTCGTTCGTGAAACTCCTGAAGTGTGCAGATGACACCACTGTCATTGGTCTGATCCAGGACGGTGATGAGTCTGCATACAGACAGCAGGTGGATTGGCTGATACACTGGTGTAGTCAGAACTACCTTGAACTCAACCCACTCAAGACTGTGGAAATGGTGGTGGACGTTCGGAGAACCCCACCCCCTCACCATCCTCAACAACACCGTTTCGGCTGTGGACCACTTCAGGTTCTTAGGAACCACCATCTCAGGTCCTCAGAGATGGTCTTCACACATAGACACTGTTCGAAAGAAGGCCCAGCAGAGACTGTACTTCCTGAGGCAACTCAAGAAGTTCAACCTTCCACAGGAGCTGCTGGTCATCTCCTACACTGCCATCATTCAATCTGTCCTGTCTTCATCCATCTCAGTGTGGTTTGGCTCATCCACAAAACAGGACAGGTCCAGACTGCAACGAATAATCAGGACTGCTGAGAGAATAATCAGAGCTGACCTTCCCTCCATCCAGGACTTATACAGGTCTAGGGTCAGGAAAAGAGCTGCTAAAATCTCTGCAGACCCCACACACCCTGCACATAAACTGTTTAGAGTTTTACCTTCAGGCCGTCGCTACAGAGCACTGTTCACTAAAACCAGCCGCCACAGAGACAGTTTCTTCCCCCAGGCTGTTTCTCTGTTGAACATTTAATAGAGTACAAAACAACAGTGTATAGATGTTGCAAATGCACCTTTTTATTTATATATGTGTATATTGTACATTGTATATAGAGGGGTTGGACAATGAAACTGAAACACCTGTCATTTTAGTGTGGGAGGTTTCATGGCTAAATTGGACCAGCTTGGTAGCCAGTCTTCATTGATTGCACATTGCACCAGTAAGAGCAGAGTGTGAAGGTTCAATTAGCAGGGTAAGAGCACAGTTTTGCTCAAAATATTGAAATGCACACAACATTATGGGTGACATACCAGAGTTCAAAAGAGGACAAATTGTTGGTGCACGACTTGCTGGCGCATCTGTGACCAAGACAGCAAGTCTTTGTGATGTATCAAGAGCCACGGTATCCAGGGTAATGTCAACATACGGTTGAGTTACGGTGTGGAGAAACCCCAAAGAAGCGTACCACCCAGACCGTTGCATGCCCAGAGTGAACCATGGGGGTGGATCAGTGATGGTTTGGGCTGCCATATCATGACATTCCCAGGATGACAATGCACCAATACACACAGCAAGACTGGTGAAAGATTGGTCTGATTAACATGAAAGTGAAGTTGAACATCTCCCATGGCCTGCACAGTCACCAGATCTAAATATTATTGAGACACTTTGGGATGTTTTGGAGGAGCGAGTCAGGAAACGTTTTCCTCCACCAGTATCACGTAGTGACCTGGCCACTATCCTGCAAGAAGAATGGCTTAAAATCCCTCTGACCACTGTGCAGGACTTGTATATGTCATTCCCAAGACGAATTGACGCTGTATTGGCCGCAAAAGGAGGCCCTACACCATACTAATAAATTATTGTGGTCTAAAACCAGGTGTTTCACTTTCATTGTCCAACCCCTGTATGTATATTCTTTAATGCCAAAAACAAAAACCAGAGCAAAGTTTACTGGAGTCAAATTTCTTGTTTGTGTGTACGAACTTGGCAATAAAGCTGATTCTGATTCCGATTCTGATTTTGTCTTCATCAGCCAATCTGCTGTAGATCTGTAGTGTTTGGATTTTTGTCCTTTTTCATAATTCAGTGTCAGCCAAGATTTAGCTGTTGTACAGATGGCCTCACATTGGAGTTATGCCAAGACGTTCATGGTTGACTAAATGGCTGCAAGGTGCCCCGGCACTGTGAAGAACAAAGCTAAATCATCACTCCTCCATCACCATGCTTGACAGTTTCTATGAGATTTGGGATGAGCCATCCATGGCGCTGTGCTGGTGAAACATCTCTGCTTTGGTCTCATTTGTCTGGTGAACATGGCTCCAGTATTGTTGTGGTCCCTGGGAAGTGGTTTTTCTCTTATGAATAATCTTTTTCCCTGTATATTAACTTGAAATTGTTTGGAAATGGCATTTTAACTCTTCCTAGATTGATGTGCAGCAAGAATTGCTTGATAATGTCTTTATTCCTTGGCATTTTGATGGACGCACAGCTGCATTTTACAAATCACAGAAACAACTAAAAGTCTTGTATTACAGAGATGATGAAATTATTGAAATGTATATTATTAGCATCATCTGGCTGCTGCTTTTCTCCCTAAATCCAAAATACTCAACTATGTTTGTTAAAGACCAAATTATTTTCATTATATAATGATTTACTTGGACTCAGATGTTTACATGCAGTTACTACAGGGTCAGAAATTGTACATACAAGCTCAAAGATGTACCTACATCCTATTAATCTTTGGTTAAAATTCATTTAAACTGTTTGTTGTCTCATCACCCAACAACCCAACATCTCACTGGCACTGTATGTAAAATTCTGGATTTCTTTTCCCTGTGACTTTAAATGTCTTCTTCGGAATAATCATCTATTGTTTTCAAATGTCTGGAAAAAATGGAAAATGTTCAAATACATTGTAATTTATTTATATGCAAAATGCAACAAATACATGCTGTGCCACACTGATCTGGATGAAGCTGTTGGGACTAAAATTAATTATAAACATTATCAGTCAGCCAGCTGTCATAGGTTAGTTATGTGAGAAAAATAAAGTACAACAAAAAAAATAAGATTTGAAGTACTGAAACAGATTTTTTCTGCTTTCTCACCTTCTGAACTGATGATTACTGGTTTGTAGACACTCAGGTAGTTTAGGATCTTGACTTGTGAATCATGTGCAGTCCTCATTGTGATTGGTATTGTTGCTGATGCTGTTTAGATCATGTTCTGACAAGTGGTGGCAGGAAGAAAATGATATACACATTTTATCAAGGCAAATATGGTTTTGTTGTTTTTGTATCTGAGGACTGCTTTTATTTGATCAGGTTAGGAATGGTTCTCAAGAGAACATTGCAAAAACAGATTTATGGGGTTCTAATATGTTCTCTCTTGCACCGTGGGACTCAAGGAAACCCTCTTTATATTCAGTATCTATGACATCAAAGCAACAGGATGTTGTGCTCCAACTGCTCCTAGCAATAGTGAGAAAGTTGAACTATAAAATACCAAAGACTGGACCATGAGTCTGCAGATATAATATAATGTCCATAGGTGTGTTTACGGTGAAAAACTGCAAAAAACAAAAGTATTTTGAAACATCTGTAGTGTGTATGTGGATCTCTCTCTCCTGTAACTGTGAGAGACCTATAGTCATTGCTAAGAGCTTTTTGAGGATCTGAGCTTCACAGAGTGCAACAAAACCAACAGGACATGAGGTGTTAATTCAGTGATTGTCAGGTTAACCGGTACATCATTAGGTGGATTCAGTGGTTCCAAGAATTACAGTGTGAGAATATTTCTGGACTCATCACCATATGGTTGCATGGCAACTGAAAGAGGCTCTAGGAGGATTTCCTAAAATAAAAAGATTGCCATTTTATTTTAAAATTAGACATGTTTGTAGTAAATATTGATTAGTCAATTAGTTTTCTGTACTGGAATTATAAGTATCACGTCATATTAGATGGTCCAGGGGTTGGACTGTGGCTGATGCTTTTAAAACCAGACACTGTGGCACTGGGCAGATCAGAAATACAAAGTACAGCGAAGCAGGAATGTTCAAACGCACACCAAATTAAATCTCACAATTTATCCGAATATGCATGTCTTGGACTCCTGAAGGAAACGGAAGATTATTTGGAACAAACACACAGCCAGAGGATAAACTGCAAACGTAAAGACCACAGCTGAAGGAACTACTACTATGAGGTTAATTTCTCTGAGGTGAAAGTGTGACCATTGTTTTGCTTTGTTAGTAAACAAACATCACACAATGTTTCAATCCATCGGGCATTTAGGAACTGGTTAAATACATCCATTGTACCAGTATTTATGCTGAGTTACAAAAGCCACCGCCTCAATTTCAGCGAACAAATACATGTCTCGGTCTAATCCAGGCCAGGATCAAATACGATTATAATTTAACATTAAGGCAGAACATGATACAGTATTATTCTTAATGACAAGTATGATGGATGATAGTGCGGTAAATAAGTTCAAATTGGTATTACTGAGCCTGCAAGTTTTTCATTATGTTAACGGTTTGGTTGTTTTGCTCTTGTCCTTGGAGCATTTTATAAGGCTTCATTCAGCATATTATTGCCCCTGTAGGAGCACAACAGGAGCTGAGAAATCAAAAGGATATGCAGAGGGGAGAGTCTTCCCAATAACTTAATATATGGTGCACCTTATACATTTAGTGGCAATTGTAAGTTATCTTTTTCAACATCAGTCAGTCAGTCAGTCAGTCATTTTCTACCGTTTATTCCATCGTGGGTCGCGGGGGAGCTGGTGCCTACCTCCAGCAGTCCATGGGCCAGAGGCAGGGTACACCCTGGGTGTGTTCTTTTTCAACATTACACTGCCAAATATTTGTTATTGCATTGGCACTGACCAGCTTTCATCACTCTCAATGTTGTGTTATATCTTCTTTTGTTTTTCTAAATATGCAAGTGTCCTCCTTTCTGTTATGTGCTTTTTCAGGCCCATTATTTTCACTCTTGACAGTCATATTAAACCTGAAAAATACATATCTATCTTTAATATGGAGCCAATAATCTCTCATTGTTCTGTTGGATACATAGTGTTTCCCCATGAGATCCAAAAGCAACAGGTGATTTGAAATTATCTTCTAACAATTGCTCCATTGCGATTCACCTTTTACAACAATTTAAAATAATGATACATTTTTGGTGTTTCGTTGCTGTTGGCAAGTTTTAGATGATAGGGGTCTTAATTCTTATAAAAGAGAATCAGGTGATAGGAATTACTGACACCAAAACAAAGCCAATCCGATTTAATATCTTTCTTTTGCTAGTTATGGCACCTGGAGGCTCAGCATGCAAATTATAATTTAGAGTAAACAAAAATCAATTGCTACCTGGGCTTTTTTGAAAACAATTATTAATTTCTCTTCAACTTTCACGGGTGTTCTTCTTTGTCTAGTGAGAGAGAAAATATCGTATGACAACCTGCAAACTGCTGAAAGCCTGACCTAACATCAGTTCATAACTTTTTTGATTTGGAAAACACAATCCAATAGTTAGCATGGCATTCAAGCTTTCTGCTTTGGCATTTCAATAGAAGAAATAATATTCATGTAGCCACAGAATCGAAGGTTACCAATCAGCTGCCAACATTAAACATTGTGAGAAAAACAGGAGCCTAGGCTGCCCTATTAATATTGAAACTGTAAATAAGGGAGCAGTGTGCAAACTCTGAAACGTTTCTTAAGTGGGAAACCTTAAGGGCAAAACCAAAAACTAATTAAATATTAATTTATCTCCTTACTTTGGATCAACTGGGACTCTGGTTCTGGTGGGAAGGTAACATAACAGCAGGTGTAGAGTTGCACAGTCCTGTGTGGGCAGATTAAAATTCTAGTACAAAATTTTTATTAGTTTTTATAAACTTTATTTATTACATATTTATTGTCAATGTATAAATACAATTATATAGAGATTCTATATGCCTGCATCTGTCATGTATTACAGGGGGTTTAAGCCTTAATGACTCAGGTGAAACCGCCTATCTCCCCTGTCATATTTTTGAATTAAAAACACAAAACACATTTTTTTATTTTTTTTTTATTTTCACCTGTCCAATAATAAACTAAAGATGCATTATTTTAATAAGCTAAAAAAGGAGTCAGCTCTTTAAAGAAAAGGTATATGTAAATCATTGTAGCTGCGCTTCCCTATTAAAAGAAAGGCATACAATTTCCTCTGTATTTTGGATCAATTTTATTAAGGTTTTCAAGTTCTATCTCACAACACTAACAGAATTTGGGTCAGTCTTACTTCAAAAATCTGCAACTCTTTTAGCTAATTTTAGGAAATAGGTGTGCCTACGCTGCTGGTTCTTTGGTTCCATTTACCGTAAAGTTAAGATGAAAGCCAAAATTGTGGTTAATAAAAGACAATACTTTTTGTTGTACTTAAATTTTTAGTTTTAAGAAGATTTTAATTGGTCAGTGAAAATTTTTTACTTAAAAATGTGTGAATCTGCATCAACCTCTTGTGCTGTTTGGTCAATATTTACCATATCTGAATTAAATATCATATAATCATTTTTAGTGTTGCAAATGGCCCTCAAGTCACACTTCGGACACCCTCCTCATGATTTACAAATTTTAATCCTAATCAAAAAGGCTAAAAAAAACAAAACATGTTTCCTGTAAAAGTGATCACTCAGAACAGTTTTGTATTGACTTACCTTTTCCCACTTGTTTTTATAAAAACTCAGTGTAACACAGATTGTCTATCCTTATCTCTACAGCAGTATTGCTTGTTGGCATTACTCATCTGTCTGCATGTTTTTAGTCCTGTTTATTTGTTGTTTGACAGAGATACTGTAAATTAATTTAAACTGGAATAGCTGTAATATGCAAACAATTAATGTGGACTGGTGGCGGCAAAGTGTTGAGGTATAGGTCATGGCCGAAAGCCACTCTCTTTTCAGTCTAGTTTTAATATAAAAAACACTTTTGTTTTAGCAAAAGTTCACATGAGATAATACAGTGGTGAATTACCAGTTAGTCCTGGCTGTATTAATGTCACTTTCTATTTGGATGATTGTAGACTAACTGCTGTAGGAACTTGTTAGATGTGATGTTAAATCCTTCATGCTTAGGTCAAAACTTTGCATCACAGTCCCTTAATTAAACCATTCATACTCATTTTAGATTAAGGATACGTGCCAGTCCCATCTAATACAGTCAAAGCTCATTTCCTTGAGCCTCGATCAGCACTGGTTATTGTACTTGCCTAATAGATGGAGCATATTATCAAACACTTGATGCACACAGAACATTACCTCAATCCTGGCCAAATTACACTGCTGAATCTTAATACGTTAATAATCTTCAAGCTTTTTTCAGCATATACAGTGTAACGGGTAAGTTAACTTGATTGGGAGGGGTGGTGTAGTGGGTAAACAAAAGTATTCACACCCATTGCACTTCCTTAGATTTTATCACCTTGCAGGTGTATTTCATTGTATTTTGTTTTATATGACATTTTATGTGACAGACCAATATAGGGCATATTTATAAAGTGGAAGAAAATAGTACACTTTAAAACATTGTTTACAAATGAAAATCTGCATAGTGTCACAGATTTGTATTCAACACCCTTCACTCTGAAATCCCTAAATACCATCCAGAGCAACCAATTTCCTTCAGAAGTCCCCTAATTATTAAATAGAGTATTCATGTAATTTAATATCTCCATAAATCCAGCTGTTTTGTGAAGGCCTCATGTTTTTTTTTTAGAACATTAGAGAACAAACAACACCATGGGACAATGGAACACACCAAAAAAGTCAGGGATAAAGTATTATGGAAGAACAAAATTGGAAAAAGGAAGGCACATGTCAAAACCTACTTAGAGCTGTCACAGTTTAGATTTAGTTTAAATTACCTAACCAATACTGAGTCAAGATCAAGACCAGAGCATACTGAGACCAAGGACAAGAGCTTGAGGAAAGCGTGCCCAAGTCCAACGCCAAGACCAAACCGGTACAAGGCCATTTTTAAGACTATTACTTCAATCACAATAACATTGTTATTGCTGCAAATATTTAAAAAAATCTGCCAGAGTCAGCTCATTGACAAGCTAACCCATGACAAGGCTCCAGAATAACTGGTTGTACTAGGTGTTTTACTGCCACAACATGTACTGGGTTTCCAGGCTCAGCCTAAGATGCAACTGGTTTCAGGGTGATTCTGAGCAGTCAGTAGCCCATAACATTGAAATTACCTTTCAAACAAACACTGGTGCAAAAACAGCGACAGGTCCCACCATTTTTAATGTCGCAGTTATGGCGCAGAGGTGCAAGTTGATGAGGTAACCCCTACTGTTCCAGTTCTCCAATTTTGCATGTTTGTAACTTGCTCACTTAAACCCCTATGTGCACTTTTTCAAAGTACACACTTCATAGAGAGGTGTATTGGGATAGGGCCTTCGGTGTATGTAAGCTAACCCTTCAACTGCATGCCACTAATACAATAAATCTGACAAGCTGGTAACAGGTTAAACAAAGAAACCAGGCAACTCTGAAGACCTTATACACCCAGCTGAACTTTAACTGACTTGACATTAGCTGCAGGCAACAGGAGTGGAGGTGGAGGACTAAACTTACTTAGTGTTCTTTCTTTCTGCTTGTTGTACAGACATTCATTTCTCTCTCTTGTTTTGTCAGCCCTCTCATCTTCTCATCCTCAGCACACAGGGACAGAGGCAGCAGTGCAGAAAATCTCAAAGTAAAGATTTTCATTGGTTGCACCTGAATATGGCCTGAAGTGTCACACTAGGTAAAAAAAAAAAGGATGTTGCAGCTGTGGTCTTGAGAAATCATCCTAAATCTAGCATGTCTGAGACAAGACAGAAACCTTGAAAATATTGCCTAGAGACCGGTCTAAGCACCACAACACTATAAGAAATTGTTATGATTCTGGCCCGTCTGCCCGCTCTGTCTTCATGTAATCGGCTAATCTGCTTCACCTGTCTGCTGCTGCACTGGAGTGCAATCAGTCATGCCATGCACCTGTTTTTCTGCAGTTATATTCAGCCCTCAGACAGGCAGACAGTGCCAGATTTTCGAAAACCTACCAGTTAGTAGATGTCCAGCATTCTTTCCTGCCTGACCACTTTTTTGACCACTTTTTCGCATCTTGGATTTCCCTGCCTTGCCTGACCCTCATTGGATGTCTCTCGCCTCTGGATCACGACCTTGTTTCTGCTTCTCGACCAAAGCCTCCTGCCTCACCCCTGGATTTGTCTGCCTGAGTCTGCCTCCCTGGTTTCACCCAGTTACTGCCCCGCCCTTGACTACCGAGCCTTGGATCTTTCCCCCTGTCGGCAATCCGATGTCTGGCTGCAGCGTGTTCTGCACCGATCCTCCCGGTCTGGAGACTGCCAGGACCGCACCCCGCAAAGGAGCCTATTCTGATTCTTCCGTCCTACACGGACTCTGTTAAGGTGGGTGGCTTCTTTGGAATCATATATATTTACTTAAGCTTTTTCAAGCCACTAACCTGCCTCTCCGTTTCCAGTGATCCCGGGTTCCCGGCTGGTGGAGTCCTGAGTATCTGTGCGCTGCTCCTGAATAAATCGTTTAACTTTTATTCTGTTTCTGGCTGAAATTCTGGGTCCTCCGTCCTGAACTTCACAGAGAAAATCTGGCACTGTCTGCCTGTCTGAGGGCTGAATATAACTGCAGAAAAACAGGTGCATGACATGACTGATTGCACTCCAGTGCAGCAGCAGACAGGTGAAGCAGATTAGCCGATTACATGAAGACAGAGCAGGCAGACGGGCCAGAATCATAACAGAAATAGCCATCCATCTTAACTGACAAACAAGGGAAGGAAAGCAATAATCAGAGAAGGAGCCAAGAAGCCCAAGGTAATTCTGGAGAACTTGCAGAGATCCACAACTTAGGTGGGAGAATCTGTTGAGATGACAAATTTTGGTCATGCAATCTGACTTTTATTGAAGAGTGGCAAGAATAAAACTTGTTGAAAGAAGACCATAACAAATCCTCTTTAAAGTTTGCCACAAGCTATGTAGAAGACACAGCAAAAATAGAAGAAGGTATCCTGGTCCGATTAGAGCAAACTGAACTCTTTGTTCTACATGTAAAAGGCCATGTGTGACAGTAAACTGCACATCGCCCCGAACACACCAACCTTTGGGGGAACAAAGGGGTGGCAGCATCATGCTGTGCGCCGAGAAATGTACCAGGCCCCGAGAACTGACCGAAAACCAGGACCAACACCCCCAGCCCCCCCGTAAACATCCAAATCCTCAAACCTCGATCCCCAGCCCCGACACCCCGTCCCCCGCCCGAAGTAGCCACCGCCTCCCAACAAAAAGGAGCCAGCTGGAAGCATGCGCAGCATCGACCAAGAGTGCGGCTCCACCACAGAAAAAAGAGCAGACCAGCCGGCCCAGCGCAACCAGAATACGCCACATAAAGGAGGGCACATGACCAACATGCCTAACCACCCCCGACCCATGGGGCAGAGCCAACAGAGTGCCCAGTCCCCGAGGCCCAGCACCAGACCCCAGTCAAAACCAGGCAAGCAGGGCAACAAAACACGTCCCACACCAACACCGAGGCCGCCAACAAGAAACATCCGACCCAAAATGGCAGGCCCACCCAAATGCAAGCCCCGTACCAGCATAGGCACATGCATGCCCCACAGACAATCGAGCCGAGACCCCCCGGGGCAGTCAAGCAGACCCCGCGATGCACCACCACCACCGTGCCCAAGGAAAAGACACCAGCCAAACAAGCAGAAGGGCGGTAAAGAAAGGCCACAGCATGCACGCACAGCAAAGAGGCTGCACTCCCCCCTGAGATGCAGAACCACCAACATCCAAGCTAGCTAAACGACAGACCCAAGCCAAGCTATGGTTCCCCCCGAGCCAACGCCACAGCAACACCACACATCCTTCCATACATCGGTAGGGGCACGGTGGAGACCACCAACCCCAAGCACACATCACCCACCAGGAACCACCCAGCAGACAAGCAAACCCCACCTCAGCATAAGACCAAGAGGTCCGATTCAACCGCCGAGCCCAGCGAAGCCCGCCCTGCCGTACAAAACACGGAGGCCAGAGTCGCCACGCACAGGACCACCACCCCGACACCACAGCACACCAAACAGCAGAAGACAGTATGCAGTAATGAGCACCCAAAGTGGAAGCCATGCACAAAGCCCACACCATGCAAGCGCGCCCCCACCAGCCCTCCAAAAACAAAGCCCCCTGCAAAGGTGCACCCACGTGAGAAGAAGATCCATAGCATCCAGGTCCAAGAACGTGCCCGACCCCCATGCCCCTGCCTGAAGCAGCCCTGCGAGAAAACCCACACCGAAGCCCACAAAAGGCAGAGAGCCCACAGAGCCAAAACCAAAACCCACCAAGAAGTCGAGACCAGTCCACTCTGAGATCAGCCCCGGCCAGCCCGCCCGCCAAACCATGCAGACCCCTCCGACCCCCCTCTTCAAGACAGAAGCGGGACCGGCGTCAGGAACCGGATTCTAGACAAGGAACCAGAATCCAAACCGGAACGACCCAGGTCCAAACGATGCCCATCCATACCCAAGGCTAACCACCCACCTCCATCCCATGAAGAAAACCTACACCCACCCCAACATTTGAACAACTCTCAGAACACATCCCCCTCCCACAGATCCTCCACCCTGCCAGCAGAGTGCACTCCTTGAAGGAGAGAGCACCTGCAATGATGCTGGTACCTACCCGCCAGTTTAGGAGGCCCTTACGCCCACCGATGTACCGAAGGCCCCCAGGCCGGTGCCGGATGCCAGAGCATGCGCCGGCCCAAAACCCCGGTGACATACCCACATGGACCCAAGCCCCCCCGGCCCAGCCAGGACCCAAGCCCGAGGGCGACACGCCCCAGGAACCCAGAGCCCCCATGTCCATCCCAGATCCGGCCACCAGGCCAGTAACCTATGTCCGCCGGTACAGGCTACCCGAAAGCATCGCATGCAGCCACCAAAGCCCCACCCCAGTTGGGGTCACAGCCCCCAGCGCCAGACGCCCCAGAGACCCCAGCCCAGGGACACTCCAAATGCCCCAAACCCAGACACCCCCCCGCATCCGCCACAATGCCCCACAGGACAAAGCTAAAGGTGCCCCACCCCCACTAGGTGATGGAGCCGATTAAAGGACCCCAGAGAGATTGATCTGATGAGGAGGCAGAAGCTGTCTCAAGACTTATATAATCCAACAGAAGGTTTCTGTACTGGTTAATATAAAGAAGGTTCTTATTTTTCAGATTTGTGAGGATAGTTTTCTTAGCAATACATAAGGCAGTGAAAACCTTGTGAGCTGAATTTGTCTCAATGGTAACATCTAAATTGCCTAACAAGCAAACTGAGGGAGAAGGTGAAATATTACATCTCAGACACTTTACATATCAGCTGCCAGAACCTCTGAACATACATAACCATAGTGCGTGGATGTAATTGTCAGGTTGCCTGTGCAGTGTAAGCTAGTATTAGATGGTCCAAAACCCATCCTGAACATCCGTTGACCTGTATAGTGTACGCTATGAAGGATTTTATGTTGTATTAATTGTAGGCTGGTGTTATTAGTCATTTTAAAAGTTCTGGAACATATCCGACACCAAAATGTTTGGTCAAAGTTAACTGATAAGTCCACCTCCTATTTCATAATAGGAAGGGAAATTGATTCCTGTGATATCCTGTGTATCTTAGACATTAATTTGGGGGGGTTGAGTTTTAGGAACTCTAGTACATTTGTAACCTAATGTTTTTAAGCCTAAATTTATTTTTTATTATAGATTTAATTTGTTGATTATCTAAAAATGTATTCTTGTCCATCCCGTATTGTATAATTAATCTGTTAAATGGGATGAACTGAATTCCTTCAAATATATGTTCCAGGTATTCAATTCCTTTACTCCTCCAATCTGAAAAGTTTATCATATTATATTTTTGTAGGATGTCAGGGTTGTTCCAGATGGGTGTGCGTCCGCATGGGATTAGTGAAGACCCTGTCATTTGTAGATATTCCCACCATGCTGTCAGAGAGGTGCTGATATTGAGGCTTTTAAAGTATTCATGTCGTTTTATATTTGAGCTAATAAATGGTAGATCTGAAATCTTAATATTGCATAATGTCAGTTCTGCATCTAGCCAGGGTTCATCTAGAGAACTGTGTTTAAACCATTTGAGATGTATTGTAGCCTGCTGTTGGCTAAAAAGTAATGATGAAAGTTAGGCAAATCTAGTCCTCCTTTATCTTTGGTCTTTTGCAACGTTTTTGAACTAATACGCGGGGGTTTATCTTTCCAAAGAAATTTAATTATGGAGGAGTCCAGAGATCTAAACCAGTCAGATGACGGTTTATTTGGGATCATTGAGAATAAGTAATTGATTTTTGGCAAGACCATCATTTTTATTGAAGCAACCCTGCCCATGAGTGATATGGGTAGAGATTTCCATTTATCACTTTTTTAAAAAGCGGGATGTGGTTTAATTTTGTTAAGTCTGCCAATCTAGGAGAAACATTAATACCCAAGTGTGTAATATTCCCTGACTGTAGTTGTATATCAGGGGAATTGTAGAAGGAACAGTTAATTGGAAGAACTGTTGATTTCAACCAATTTATAGAATAATCCGAAATTCTTGACAAAGAATTTATCAATCCAATTACTTGAGAGACAGAGGTTTGCAAATGCTGGTGAAAGAGTAATACATCATCTGCATGAAGACTGATTTTATGTTCAATATTCATGCATTTTATGCCTTTAATATCATTAGTTTGCCTGATTGCTGCCGCGAGTGGTTCAATAAAAATTGCAAATAATGAGGGGGAAAGTGGGCATCCCTGCCTGGTGACCCTCTAAAGAAAGAAGCTACAAAATGTTTGATTATTGGTCCTGATACGTGCCGTTGGGGAACTGTATAATATTTTTAACCAGTTTATGAAAGAGCTTCCAAAACCAAATTTAGTCAAGGTTGCAAAGAAGAATTTCCAGTTAACTCTATCAAATGTTTTTTCTGCATCTAGAGGTAATATATTGGTCTCAATATTTTTACTGTAGGAATAGTCTATTAAATTAAGTAATCTGCATGCATTTGTGAATGAATGCTTCCCTTTTATGAAACCAGTTTGGTCAGGATGTATTATGAGAGGAGTTACCTTTTCTAGTCTTTTTGCGAGGGCTTTACAGATTGTTTTAAGATCAACATTCATAAGGGAAATGGGACGGTAGCTGGTAGGAAGTACTGGGTCTTTTCCTGGTTTTAACAGGAGAGTTATGTTGGCAGAATTCAAATTTAGCGGAGGTATTCCATTTTCTTTGGTTTCTTGCAACATTCTTTGGAATGTTGGAGTCAAAATATTCCAGAATTCTTTGTAGAACTCTGTTGGGAATCCATCTGGGCCTGGGGCCTTTTTTATTGGGCATGCTTGTGAGAGCTTCTTGGATTTCGGCTACTGTCAGTGGTACATCCAGGGCCATCGCTTGATTATCTGATAATTTAGGAAGTGTTACTTTATCCAGGAATTGATTAATGTCGTTATCTGACGGGTGTATCTGTTGTGAGTATATAGCTTGATAGAAATCTTTGAAAGTGCTGTTTATTCTTTCAGGATCATAAACTGTATTCTCTTTCGAGTCTTTAACAGCAAATATAGTTGTTTTTTCTTTATTTATTTTTAACTGGTTAGCTAAAAAGCTACCTGATTTATTGCCATGTTCAACGTTTTCTATTCGAAGTCTGTGCACTAAGAATTGGGTTTCTTTGTCTATAATTTCATTTAATTCTAGTTTGGCTTTACGTAGTTTACTCTGCATTTCCTCTTCCTGGGAAGCTTCTAACAGTTTAATAGTTTCTTCTGATTCTTGAATACATTTGTTTTCTTTTTTCTTCTTAAGTGATGAGGATGAGATTATTTTACCTCTCATCACTGCCTCCCAGAGAACAGATGTTGAGGTCATTAAATTCCAAATATAAAGTCCACTCTTTAAAATATTTGATAAATTCTTCATCCTTAAGCAATGATGCATTAAACCTCCAGTTTTTGCTTTGTGGGTTTTCTTTCTTATTTACTAGAGTTAAGGAGACAGGAGCATGATCGCTGACAGCTATAGGGTATATGTCAGTGTCTGAAATGTCAGTCAACAACGAGCTGCTGACTAAGAAATAATCCAGACGGGAGTAAGAGTTCAATTCAATTCAATTTTATTTATATAGCGCCAATTCACAACACATGTTGTCTCAAGGCACTTCACAACAGTCAGATACATGCATTCCAATTAATCCTAACCCCTGAACAGTGCAGTCAGAGTTAGTTATTTATTCAAATTGGATAAAAAGTTTTTCTGTCTAAGGAAATCCAGCAGATTGCATCCAGAGAGAACAGAGCAGAGACACAAAGAGAACAAAGAAGCACTGATCCAGGAGTCCTTTCTATGGGAAGGAAAAGTAAATGTTAATGGATGTAGCTCCTTTAGTCGTTTCACCTAGAAAGAAAGAACAGATAAACTCTGAGCCAGTTTTTAAGGTTAGAGTGTGAAAGTGTGAAAGAGAGCACATACAGTTAGTTACAGTTAAGCTCAGTCAATCGCCATGTCTAGGAGAGAGAAAGGGTTAAACACTAAAAGACAGGGCCATGTGGATCATCGGTAGAGGGTGAGCAGTAAGTTGTTGCCAGCAGAAGCTCGGATGATTCCCCTCTCCAGAAAGGTGTCACAGGTAGACACAGAGCCAGGCCAGGTGTAGCTTCTAGGAAGAGAAAAGAGAGAACAAAGTTAAAAGATAGTGGAGGTGCTGGCCGAGCACTCTGAACGGGTGCGTTTTGATGTTGGTGTGGCCATGGTTGGAGAGTTTTTGTGGCTTGCCCATTACATTTTCATCAAAACATTTGTCCACATAGCTGTCCAGGCTGTCCAAGGTTTCCTCGTCCAGTTTGTTTTATTGAGAAAATATGAGACAGTGGTTAGTATTTTACACATTTATGTGTTCGGCTTGAATTTATTGGCTTGTTTCACCTTAGTTTTGTTGTGTTTGTATACCGGTATACCGCCATATTACTTACACACAACTCTCGTGAGATGTCAGCAACTCATCAAGATCAAGATCTTAAGAGTATAATAAGAAAAATGAAGAGAATACCATTTTTTTTTTCTTGTGGTCTTCAGTAACTGCAATTCTGTTATTGCTTACTGTAAACATATTTTAATAGTTTTGATTTGCATGGCTGCTACATTGGCCAAGTAAAAGGGATTTCTGATCTCAGTGGGTAAATAAATGTATTCATAAATAAATAATAAAACACTTGATAGGAAGATTGTAGAAGCTAAATACTACAGGGCAACCCTGGAAGAAAACCTTTTAGAGGCAGCAAACATCTTGAGACTGAGACGGAGCTTCACAATGCCTACAAATGCATGGCCCACTTTTCAGATTATTTTGCAAACATAATGAAAACCATGTATCTGTTTCATTCCACTTCACAACTATGCATTGCTTTGTGCTGGCCCATCACATGCAGTCCCTTTAAAACACCTTGAAGTTGGCAGTTGTAACTTAACAAAAAGTGCAAATGTACACATATTTTGTAAACCCGGAAGCCACTTACTGCTGTAAATACTCTTCGGCAGGTTTTAATAGTTGTCTGAACAGCCTCTTGGATTTGTATACACAGTTAGCTCTGATCAAACCTTTAACACAGCATTTAGGCTTCTCTCTCCTGAACTGAACACAATCAAAGCAGCAAAATGCTTCCTGCTAGTGAGAGTGAGAGTCAGGGGAAAAAAAACAAGGCCCATCTGTGGTATCGTGCTACCAGACGGTCCTGTTGCATCATTGGTGCTTTATTTGGTCTCTAGTCATTAGTGGATCCCAACACTGATTCACTTATTCCTGTTATAATACATTTTTCTGCTATCCATTTTGCTTGTTCATCTTTCTTTGGGGGTACAACAACCTTTTTTATGCCATTCTGTCAGTCTTGTTGTTATATGACAGCTTAAAAGATTACAGGGAAGAAATTCAACCTGCCAAAGACTATGATGGTGCACTTCTACACAGCCATCATTGAGTCCATCCTCACCTCCTCCATCACCATCTGGTACGCCGCTGCTACAGCCAAGGATAAGGGCAGGCTGCAGCGTGTCATTCGGTCTGCTGAGAAGGTGATTGGCTGCAGTCTACTGTCGCTCCAGGAACTGTACACCTCCAGGACCCTGAAGCGGGCAGGGAAGATTGTGGCTGATCCCTCCCACCCCGGTCACAGACTCTTCGAGACTCTCCCCTCTGGCAGGAGGCTGCGGTCCACCCGGACCAAAACCTCACGCCACAAGAACAGTTTTTTCCCATATGCCACCAGCCTTGTTAACAAAGCCCGGAAACCACACTGACACTCCCATTCCCTTTCCCCCAGACCCCCTTTTTGCTGACAGGACACTTGTAACTCGCAACTCTATGCGTTACATTAACGCTCAGCTTGGACTCCTGCTTTACTTGCACACTGATCACCTGCACTGTTGTACTGCTTTCGCACCCAATACTGCTCTACAGGTCCTTCTCAAAATATTAGCATATTGTGATAAAGTTCAGTATTTTTCATAATGTCATGATGAAAATTTAACATTCATATATTTTAGATTCATTGCACACTAACTGAAATATTTCAGGTCTTTTATTGTCTTAATACGGATGATTTTGGCATACAGCTCATAAAAACCCAAAATTCCTATCTCACAAAATTAGCATATTTCATCCGACCAATAAAAGAAAAGTGTTTTTAATACAAAAAACGTCAACCTTCAAATAATCATGTACAGTTATGCACTCAATACTTGGTCGGGAATCCTTTTGCAGAAATGACTGCGTCAATGCGGCGTGGCATGGAGGCAATCAGCCTGTGGCACTGCTGAGGTCTTATGGAGGCCCAGGATGCTTCGATAGCGGCCTTTAGCTCATCCAGAGTGTTGGGTCTTGAGTCTCTCAACGTTCTCTTCACAATATCCCACAGATTCTCTATGGGGTTCAGGTCAGGAGAGTTGGCAGGCCAATTGAGCACAGTGATACCATGGTCAGTAAACCATTTACCAGTGGTTTTGGCACTGTGAGCAGGTGCCAGGTCGTGCTGAAAAATGAAATCTTCATCTCCATAAAGCTTTTCAGCAAATGGAAGCATGAAGTGCTCCAAAATCTCCTGATAGCTAGCTGCCTTGACCGTGCCCTTGATAAAACACAGTGGACCAACACCAGCAGCTGACACGGCACCCCAGACCATCACTGACTGTGGGTACTTGGCACTGGACTTCCGGCATTTTGGCTTTTCCTTCTCCCCAGTCTTCCTCCAGACTCTGGCACCTTGATTTCCGAATGACATGCAGAATTTGCTTTCATTCAAAAAAAGTACTTTGGACCACTGAGCAACAGTCCAGTGCTGCTTCTCTGTAGCCCAGGTCTGGGGAATGCGGCACCTGTAGCCCATTTCCTGCACACGTCTGTGCACGGTGGCTCTGGATGTTTCTACTCCAGACTCAGTCCACTGCTTCCGCAGGTCCCCCAAGGTCTGGAATCGGCCCTTCTCCACAATCTTCCTCAGGGTCCAGTCACCTCTTCTCGTTGTGCAGCGTTTTCTGCCACACTTTTTCCTTCCCACAGACTTCCCACTGAGGTGCCTTGATACAGCACTCTGGGAACAGCCTATTCGTTCAGAAATTTCTTTCTGTGTCTTACCCTCTTGCTTGAGTGTGTCAATAGTGGCCTTCTAGACAGCAGTCAGGTCGGCAGTCTTACCCATGATTGGGGTTTTGAGTGATGAACCAGGCTGGGAGTTTTAAAGGCCTCAGGAATCTTTTGCAGGTGTTTAGAGTTAACTCGTTGATTCAGATGATTAGGTTCATAGCTCGTTTAGAGACCCTTTTAATGATATGCTAATTTTGTGAGATAGGAATTTTGGGTTTTCATGAGCTGTATGCCAAAATCATCCGTAATAAGACAATAAAAGACCTGAAATATTTCAGTTAGTGTGCAATGAATCTAAAATATATGAATGTTAAATTTTCATCATGACATTATGGAAAATAATGAACTTTATCACAATATGCTAATATTTTGAGAAGGACCTGTATATTTACTCTCACTCACTTAAAACTATGCACATATATTTATATTATATTGTAGATATGTTTATGCTGTTTAATTTGAATTGTATTGCACGGACTACGCCAAAACAAATTCATTGTATGTCCAAAAACGTACTTGGCAATAAAGCTTTCTGATTCTGATTCTGATTAGTTTCGTGAGGGTGTTAAATTGGTTGTTTATAACATGAAGACAAAAAGAGCAGAGAAGGGTCTCAAGCTATTTCTTTTTTAGTTTTTTCTCAGTTTCTGTATCGGTCTCAGTAAAATTTCCCACAGTGCAACGGAGCCTTTATGGATGGAAGATATGTTTAAGCTGATGTGAAGGGAAACGAGCTGGTTGACCTGAAAGCAGCAACAGAGTTAGGAACCAAAGGAAAGTAGTCCACTTAGGGTTCGGAGCTCTCATTGCGTTTATGATCTTCACAGGAAGAATCCAGTCCTCAGTTTTCCCTTTTGTCTAAACACACACAGCACAGTATGGGTGTATTCATGCATCCTTGTGTGCGTAGTAGCATGCAAGCTCAGCTCAGCACAGCAGCTCTTAGTCTCGGTGTATTATTTCTATAATAGTATGGATGTTTTTGAGTGTTTGAGCTAGACATAATCTACACCCAGCCATGCTGAGGAGGGTGGTATGTTTAGACATTACAACTATCAGCGGCTCCACAACATCCCACTGAACATAGACACTGATGGGCTCACCCTGGAATATTTCGGATTTTCAGATCCAAGAGATGCCACAGGCACTGCAGAGAGCCTAGACAGAAGCGGGGCTGCAGGGGTGGATTACTAGCACGGCTAAGAAAACAGCCCCACAAACCCCTACTTCCAGGGATCTTCCTCCAAAATGCCAGATTTATTGTCCACAAGACTGACAAACTAATGGTACTGATGGCAAACAACAATACATCCATGACTGCAGTGCGATGATTACTACGGAAACTTAGCTTCATTTGCTCATCTGAGATTTGGCCATTCAACTTACTGGGAGCTACATGCACTGGCTCAATATAAGCTCCAGTAAGCGCAGAGGAGGGGAGCTCTGTATTTATGTTCATATGGACTGGTGTACAATCAGTAGGGTCATAATACACACTGCTGTCCTGACCTATAAGTATTGGAGGTACAGCGTTGAACATTTTATGTATCCAGAGAACATTTACAGAAGCGCACACAGACTGTTCTGTTATACATACAGGCTAAAGTGACAGTTCTGCAGTGGAGAAGCACATTTGGATCTGTGCCATCAAAAACCATGGATGAACAAGGATGTCAGGACACTGCTTAGAACCCGGAACTCTGCCTTCTAGTCAGGTGACAGAGAACAGTTTAGGGTGGCAAGGGCAGAGCTGTGGAAAGGTGTCAAAGCTGTTATGGCTGCTCATAAGAGAAAAATGAAGGACCATCTCGGCAATAACAATCTGTGGCTGGTGTGACAGGGTCTATTGAGCATCACTAACTGCAAAGGTACCTATTGCTACCACCGCTCACTGAGAAATTAAAGATTTTTTTTCCCTCTACAAGGCAGAGGCTCTCCACACAGTGGCACTGCCACCACAGACCTCCAGCCTGGCCACACTCACACTCCAGGAACAACAGGTCAGGATGCTGTTCATAGACATCAGCTCAGTATTTAACATCATTATTCCTTACATCCTGGTGGACAAGCAGACAAACATGACACCCCTTTTCCACTTGTGCCTGGATCAAGGATTTCCTGACAGACCCCCAAAAAGATCAAGGTTGGCTCCACCAACTCCTCCACCCTGACCCTCAGCACAAGCTTTCCTAAGGGCAATGTGCTGAGCTAACTTCTGTATTCCCTGTACACATATGACTATACACCCATCCATCCGTCAAACACCATCATAAATTTGCAGATGACAACACGGTCAGCTGCCTCATCGGAGGAGGAGATGAGACTATGTACAGGGACGAGGTCAATAAGCTGGCTGGTTGGTGTTTGTAACAAAACCAGCTGCTTAACACTAGTGAAAGAAAAAAGTGATCGATTACAGGAAACACAAGGGGGACCCAGCCCCATTGAGCATTAATGGAGTCTGTGTTCAGTGGGTGTCCTCCTTTAAATTCTTGGAGACATATAGCTGAGAACCTCTCCTGAACTGCACATACATTTAAGGTGGTAAAGAAGGAGTGATGAGCACCTGAGATCTCATGGCTGAGATCTTAAGAGAGCTGTGCATAAATACTATGGCGGTATACTGGAAAACAAACATACATGCAAACTCAGGTAAAACAAGCCAAACATAGAAATGTTTAAAATACTACCCACTGTCTCATATTTTCCCAATAAAACAAACTGGATGAGGAAACCTGGGACAGCCTGGAGAGTTACATGGACGAATGTTTTGACAACATTTTAATGGGCAAGCCACAAAAATTTGCATCCATGACCACAACCAACATCAAAACGCACCCATTCAGAGTGCTCAGCCAGCACTTCCACTATATCTCCAGAGAAGAGCTTCCCTGATGTCCTAGACTCTATCCACAAGAAGCTAACCAGCCTAGATGCTCGTCTTGCCCTGATGGAGGTTCTCCACAGAGAATTTCAACCTCTCAGGGAGTCTCTGGAATTCAGCAAGGAACAACTAACTTTGCTCACAGCTGAGAACCAAACACAGAGGGATAATGTGAAAACACTTACTAATTGCAGCTGTCTGGAGAAAATAAAAAAATGAAGGAGACAATCCTTGATAAACAAGCTCAGGACATGCAGGACAACCTTGTCTTCTCCGGCATCCCAGAACGGGCAGAGGAGGATGCTGAATCCATGGTCTGTGAATTTCTCCAATTTCAGCAGAAACTCCCAAGTGACGAGGTAAAAAACATCACATTCCATTTTGTTCACCAGTTCAGAGGTAGGAAGCCCGATAACAACCTACCTCATTTAATTGTAGCGAAATTCAAGCACTACAAGCAAAAAGACCAAGTCAGAAGTCAGGGCAGAGAGCTACAGGGAACAAGCTTTAGGGTTAATGACCAGTTTCCAAAGGAGATCCTCGATTGGAGGCGAGTTTTATTCCCAATCAGGAAGAAATATATCACCGAAGACACCAGAGCTACAATGGCTGCAGATAAACTCTATGTTAATGGCCAGTTGCTCAGGGACCAGGAGATCACTCAGTGGCTTTATTAGGAGCAACAGCAGGTTAGTCTAAAACATGTAACAATGGTTAGATAAGAGGTTAGATTACTTGCAATTGTAATGATGTTTTCATTGTTTGATGAGGGCGGGTCCAGGGCTGTGTTTTTGGGTATCCTTTTCGTCTCCTCTCATTTTGCCTGTTATCACATGTCTTTGTCACTCCTTTTTCTCTCTGTCACACACACACATGAACACTCATACACATCCACACACACAAATATTTCATAACATAACCTAATGTCTACCACCCCATCTTACCCCCAGCACCTTCTTAATTCTTTTTTCTGCTATATCTCGGCTTCTGGACTTTACATCAGGCAACCCCATGCACTTGGTATGATTTCACTTGGGTCAACTTGTTTCTTTGGTGACATGCGGTGTCCAAGTTTATCTACACGTGTACAACTATGGGGACACTAAGGTTTGTCACATGGAATGTACATGGAGTCAGCACCAGTGAGAAAAATTTAAATACTTTTAACCAGCTTTAAAGACTACATGCAGAATTTGTCTTATTACAAGAGATTCACAAATCCGCGACACCTGCAAATGATAAATCACTTGAGTTTCCTAATTTGTTTTCTGCCTCCTATAATTCTAGGCAAAGGGGAGTAGCAGTTTTAATTCACAAACATGATAAAAGTGCCCATGACACGCCTTTTCCACAAATGCAAAAATTAGAATGAAAACATCTTAATATTGAAGAAATTGGGGAGTAATTGACATTATATCAGGATTAAAGATGTGATAAAAGACAACTGTGACACAAAATAGCCATATTTTGTAGTTAAATATTGCAAGTCCAAAGTTGCCTGGAAATTACATGTAAAGGGAAGTCTCTGGTCATTTATTGTGTGAGCGTCAATGATAGACTGTTCAGATAGAAGCCAAGTTGCGTTGAAAACGGTGTTAATATGCTGAAACGGTGCATTGCTGGTGGTGGCAGCAATACAACAGCAGCCGTTAGTCTGCACTATTTTTCTGAAGTGAAGAGGATAACAAAGCCAGTTGTGATCAGAGTACTATTTGTCAAACTTCTTCGAACAAGAAACCTCTGAATTCACAAGAGAAACTAGGACAGAGGTCTTGATATCTTACAGATGAAAAAGAACGTTGAAAGCAGATGCTATAGCCATGGTGTTTCGCCATAGAAAACGTTGTTGCTGGCTGTTGCTAAACGGCTCAAGGCTCAGCAGATAACAACACTTCCTTGTTGTTTAAACTACTGCTACTAGTGATACTACTTCCAGTAGTACTACCGGACTGCTCGGTGCGGTGGGGGCATGCTCTGCGGATGTGTGTGCGGCCAGCATGCTGGGGCGCCTCCAACGTTGTGGTGTGGAATTGGTGAGGTGCCCGATCATTGACACACTGTGGTGGCCTTCCTTCTTCCTCCTGTGGCTCTGCCCCTGGCTGGGCTTTTTGGAAATACGATTGCCGGCATTTGGATCGGCTGAACGGTGACGGTGGTGCAGAGTTGGTTGGTGTTGGTTCCTTGCAGTGGCGGTGATGTGGTGTGTTTGCGTGGTTGCAGGGTCACGGTAGGGGCCATCAGCCCCAGGTGCATGCCACTGGCCAGACTGCTTGCTGGGTGAGTTGGTCCCGTCTTGGTGTAGGATTGGGAAGGCAGGTGGAGGAGGCTGGGGTGATGTTGCATGGGCCCCTTGCCTTGCCATTGCAGTGATCTGTGTGGGAGGTGGGATGTGGCTGGGATGCTTGGAGCAGGGCTGTGTGCGGAGCTAGCGCTTTATTGATGTCTACATCTGTTTTTTTGGGGGTGGGGCTCTCCTGTTGGGGCGTTCTAATGTGGGCAGGGTATTCATGGCGTCTGCGTTTGGGAGCATGTGTCCGATATCTGTATCCTGGTTGGGGATGGCGCTGTGGGGAAATTCATGTTGGGTTTTATGGCGGTGGGGGGGTCATGGGGTTGATATCGGAATTCATTGCAGGGTTGGAACTGTTCTGTCATGGGACATCTCTGTTTGGTGGGCTCGTTTAGACTGGGTGTACCTCTCTTTCATTTGTGGCCCCGCTCTCTGGAGCAGGAAAGGTATTGTTTGGGGCCAGGGTCGGTGCAGGGGGTCGGGGTCTGGGCATTGCTGGCCCATGACTGGAGGCCCAGGCAGATCTGGTTTCCTCTTGTTGATGTTAAGTCTAGTCATTAATTTCTTATGTTCTGGTCACCTCCCTGCTTTCCATGCTCTTTAGGTTTAGTCATTCTCCCTCTGTATTGTTCAGGTTCCTTGGTCCTCAGCTGTAACACAATCTCCTGATTAGCTCCTCTCCCAGTTCCTTGGTTCACACTCCACTTCCCTCAGAGTTTGAGTTGTCTGGTTTTCATTGTTCACCACTGGATTCTCTGCTTTGCTACTGCATTTGCTACTGCTCACATCCCTAGTTCCACGTCTCTGTGTTCTTGCCTGTTACCCTGCCTGTGTTCCCTGCGCAAGTGTTTTTCAGTTATAATAAATGTTATCGACTCACCATGCGGCTCCTGCCGTCCTGCCTGCATTTTGGTCCTACCTGCTCCACCACACAATATGACTATATATACCGGGGTTGGACAATGAAACTGAAACACCTGTCATTTTAGTGTGGGAGGTTTCATGGCTAAATTGGCCCAGCCTGGTAGCCAGTCTTCATTGATTGCACATTGCACCAGTAAGAGCAGAGTGTGAAGGTTCAATTAGCAGGGTAAGAGCACAGTTTTGCTCAAAATATTGAAATGCACACAACATTATGGGTGACATACCAGAGTTCAAAAGAGAACAAATTGTTGGTGCACGTCTTGCTGGCACATCTGTGACCAAGACAGCAAGTCTTTGTGATGTATCAAGAGCCACGGTATCCAGGGTAATGTCAGCATACCACCAAGAAGGACGAACCATCTCCAACAGGATTAACTGTGGACGCAAGAGGAAGCTGTCTGAAAGGGATGTTCGGGTGCTAACCCGGATTGTATCCAAAAAACATAAAACCACGGCTGCTCAAATCGTGGCAGAAATAAATGTGCATCTCAACTCTCCTGTTTCCACCAGAACTGTCCGTCGGGAGCTCCACAGGGTCAATATACACGGCCGGGCTACTATAGCCAAACCTTTGGTCACTCATGCCAATGCCAAACGTCGGTTTCAATGGTGCAAGATAATCTTGGGCTGTGGACAATGTGAAACATGTATTGTTCTCTGATGAGTCCACCTTAACTGTTTTCCCCACATCCAGGAGAGTTACGGTGTGGAGAAGCCCCAAAGAAGGGACCCAGACTGTTGCATGCCCAGAGTGAAGCATGAGGGTGGATCAGTGATGGTTTGGGCTGCCATATCATGGCATTGCCTTGGCCCAATACATGTGCTAGATGGGTGCGTCACTGCCAAGGACTACCGAACCATTCTTGAGGACCATGTGCATCCAATGGTTCAAACATTGTATCCTGAAGGTGGTGCTGTGTATCAGGATGACAGTGCACCAATACACACAGCAAGACTGGTGAAAGATTGGTTTGATGAACATGAAAGTGAAGTTGAACATCTCCCATGGCCTGCACAGTCACCAGATCTAAATATCATTGAGCCACTTTGGGGTGTTTTGGAGGAGCGAGTCAGGAAACGTTTTCCTCCACCAGTATCACGTAGTGACCTGGCCACTATCCTGCAAGACGAATGGCTTAAAATCCGTCTGACCAACATGCAGGACTTGTATATGTCATTCAAGACGAATTGACGCTGTATTGGGTGCAAAAGGAAGCCCTACACTATACTAATAAATTATTGTGGTTTAAAACCAGGTGTTTCAGTTTCAGCTTCACACTGAAGGCATCAAAATTATGAATTAACACATGTGGAATTGTATACTGGACAAAAAAGTGTGAAAAAACTGAAAATATGTCTTATATTCTAGGTTCTTCAAAGTAGCCACCTTTTGCTTTGATTACTGCTTCGCACACTCTTGGCATTCTGTTGATGAGCTTCAAGAGGTAGTCACCTGAAATGGTTTTCCAACAGTCTTGAAGAAGTTCCCGGAGATGCTTAGCACTTGTTGGCCCTTTTGCCTTCACTCTGCGGTCCAGCTCACCCCAAACCATCTCGATTGGGTTCAGGTCCGGTAACTGTGGAAGCCAGGCCATATGGCGCAGCACCCCATCACTCTCCTTCTTGGTCAAAAGCCCTTACACAGCCTGGAGGTGTGTTTGGGATCATTGTCCTGTTGAAAAATAAATTATGGTCCAACTAATCGCAAGATGCTGTAGTAGCCATGCTGGTTCAGTATGTCTTCAATTTTGAATAAATCCCCAACAGTGTCACCAGCAAAGCACCCCCACAACATCACACCTCCTCCTCCATGCTTCACAGTGGGAAGCAGGCATGTAGAGTCCATCCGTTCACCTCTTCTGCGCCGCACAAAGACATGGTGGTTGGAACCAAAGATCTCAAACTTGGACTCATCAGACCAAAGCACAGATTTCCACTGGTCTAATGTCCATTACTTGTGTTCTTTAGACCAAACAAGTCTCTTCTGCTTGTTGCCTGTCCTCAGCAGTGGTTTTCTAGCACCTATTTTACCATTAAGGCCTGATTCACACAGTCTCCTCTTAACAGTTGTTCTAGAGATGTGTCTGCTGCTAGAACTCTGTGTGGCATTGACCTGTTCTGTAATCTGAGCTGCTGTTAACCTGCGATTTCTGAGGCTGGTGACTCGGATGAACTTTTCGTCCGCAGCAGATGTGACTCTTGGTCTTCCTTTCCTGGGGCGGTCCTCATGTGAGCCAGTTTCTTTGTAGCACTTGATGGTTTTTGCGACTGCACTTGGGGACACTTTCAAAGTTTTCCCAGTTGTTCAGACTGACTGACCTTCATTTCTTAAAGTAATGATGGCCACTCATTTTTCTTTACTTAGCTGCTTTTTTCTTGCCATAATACAAATTGTAAAAGTCTATTCAGTAGGACTATCAGCTGTGTACTGTATCCACCTCCTGCACAACCCAACTGATGGTCCCAACCCCAATTATAAGGCTTGAAATCCCACTTATTAAACCTGACAGGGCACACCTGTGAAGTGAAAACCATTTCAGGTGACTACCTCTTGAAGCTCATCAACAGAATGCCAAGAGTGTGCGGAGCAGTAATCAAAGCAAAAGGTGGCTACTTTGAAGAACCTAGAATATAAGACATATTTTAAGTTATTTCACACTTTTTTGTTCAGTATATAATTCCACATGTGTTTATTCATAGTTTTGATGCTGTTAGGGCTTGTGAGATATAGGATCCCAGAATGCAGACCAGAAGGCAGCATGACGGTAAGTGCAAAAGATTTAATAACAAAAAACTCACTCACTACAGGAGGCAGGAACAAAACAAACGGGCAGGCAAGACAGTTATGGCATGATCAAAAAAACAAGACTTGAGCATGAAAACAAGATATGAGCATGAGAAATGTTTCCGCGACGACTAACTGAACAGGTGTGTATAAATGGAGCATGGTACAGGTGGAAAACAAAACTGATTAACATGATGCAGGTGAACCGAATAAACTTAATTGACAGACAGAACAAAATGTGGCTGCGGCAAAAACAGAGACTCTAATATACAAACAAAACTTGACAAAACATGAAGAAGACTAAAACTTGACCAGAAAAATAATAAACAAAAGCACCCCAAATCATAACAGATGCCTTCAGTGTGAAGCTACAATATTCATGTTCATGAAAATAAAGAAAACTCTTTGAATGAGAAGGTGTGTCCAAACTTTTGGTCTGTACTGTATATATATATATATACATACGGATACGTATATTTTTATATACCAGAAGATTCTTGCTCAAATCTCAACTGAAGCCTTTCTGTGTGAAGATTGGAAGCCCTCCTTATGCATTCATGGGTTTTCTCCAGGTCCTAGATCTTCCATCTACATTCTAAGAACATCCATGTGTGTACATTAAGTTTTGTCTTGTGTTTTTCTCTGTTTGCCTTGTGATTGACGGCAACCTTTCCAGACGGCAGCCTACCCTGTGACTGCAGAAACATTATCCAGCACCCCAAACCCCTGAACAGGTTCACGGTGCTATAAAGAATTGGTAGATTCTACAGATGCATTTGGAAACATGGAAAATATATTTGCCAGTAGATGAAAATCCATTTATTTGAAATGTTTAGGCAATGCAATCTCTATGTTTATTTAAATAAAAACTAAGAATAAGTCATGAAAAGATGTTTATCAATTTACTACGTGTCTAGTGTAGGATATCAGGTGAGAACAAGAATTACTGATGAACTGTTATTACAGTTAGGGGGAGAGTGAAACACTTAATTGTAATATTAGTACATATACTGAAGAACTGCACAGCATGGTCAGATAAATACAGTAGTAGAAAGTACATTACCTTTCAAAACTAAGGTTTTAACAATCAGGGCATAATAGAAATAATCTGGTCTTTACTCGATTTTAAAATTATTTAAGTATAATTTAAAGTGTACTGAAACTCACAACAGATTCCACACTGTCAGCCCATAATTTAGTGGATTGTTGAATCACCTTTAGCTCCAATATATTGGAGTCATTCTCTGTATGAGTTTATTTGTTTCTCATTTTTTTGTGGAGAAATTCTGGCCCACACTCCTTCCAGAATTGCATATTATAAATGTGTTATGATTCTGGCCCGTCTGCCCGCTCTGCTCTCACTCATGCAATCAACTCATCTGCTTCACCTGTCTGCTGCTGCGCAATCACCGTCATGCCACACACCTGTGGAGCTGCAGTTATATACAGCCCTCTGACAGGCAGACGGTGCCTGTTTCGAAAACATTTATGAGTAGTTATCCAGCGGTCCTTCCTGACTGATCTCGTTCTCTGACCTTGCCTTGCCTTGCCTTGCGGATTTTGCCTTCCTGCCTGCCCCTTGTCTGATTGGATTGGATTTCTGGATTTCGACTCTGTTTTCTGCCTTTGGTTTCATGCCTCTGCTTGACCTTGTCTGACGCCTCTAGCCCTGGAACTGGACTCTGTTTCTGTCCCTGAATTTATGCCCCAGCCAATCCACTGGTTTATTCAGCCTGAGCCTGCCTGGCTCTCAAGTCCGCCTGGAATTATTGTCAAGAGGACAATCGCAGCTCTCTGTGTTCCGGTCACAGCTTCAGCCGATTCCCCTGAGGATTTGGATCAGTTGGCAATCCAACTTCAGTCTGTTGGACTCTTCCTCATTAACTGTTTGGATCACATCCTCTTCTGGATTCTGCGCCTCATTCCCCGTGTTGGACCACTTGTTTGCTGAATATATTGGACCATGTGCATGTTGCGGGACGCCACCAGGCCTCCTGGTGTTTTCGGCCATTTTGTATCCAGGACATTGCGACTAATATGACAGGGACGCCCCAAGTCTGACGTCACAGGGCGCTATATATGGAGGCATCCATGTTGAACACGCCGCCTTCAGCTGGAGATCGTGACCCTATCACTAACATCTGAAGCATCACCTGGAGAAGAGTCCTGAGTGGATTTCATTTATTCTCTCTCGTTGGCCAACGAACAATTCATAACTGCGGTTTCTGGACTAAGGCCAGAAATTTCACTTTGCCGATCGAAGACGTGAGTTTAACACGTAACTAAAAACACGGAGTTCGAGGAAACGAACCGCCACCGTGTTTCATCCCAAGTTGACTTTGATGGTCAGATCATATTTTTCCTTTTTGCCAAGAAGGCCAAAGGACGAGGACTGACCGCTTTCTTGGAGTTTAACTGCGGATGCACAGCAACGCTTCACCCCCTTTTTTTTTCTCTCACTCGCTGCCCCAGAAGGAAACTTCACCAAGTAAAACCCATCCTTTATTTTAATCTTTTATTTCTTTATTAGGAATAGCCGGGCAGGGTAGAGGAGATTTTTAGTGCAGTCAGAATCTAATGTGTTCTGAATGATATGTGCATGTAACCTTGTTTATTGAGACTTTGATGTACTGTGTTGATGTCTGAAGCCGCTGCGCTCCTAGCTCTGGGCGTGTTTTACCATCTGAGAGTCAGCGCAGGTGCGCTGTGAGACTGGACTGTTAAAATAACCTCATGGTGAAATTCCCCATTTTCCTTTGTCTCCAATCTCACTGCTCGCTAGCTTGCCGCCAAAAGTTTTATAACTCTTTGTGTGCTAAGGAGTTGGGGGTTTTATGATTGGACATCACTGAGTTACAGTGGAGCTGCGCCCCACCTCCACTCGCCACCACACCCCTTTTTCATATTCTCATTCCTTCTTTTTTTTTTGCCATAACTGCTGGTTGATTCAATACACACCCACTGCTGTTTGCTTTATTTTTGCTTAGTTAGATGTGTTACCCTTGTTATGTAGAACTTTGCATGTTGAGTTAGTGAAGATTAATAAATATTCACATAGATGGTAACAGAAGGCGTTTTGTGTTCATTGTGTGCAAAAGTGATACGTCAGTCAAGATAAGGTTAAAGCTCCACACGTTTCGGCAGAAACGGTCGATTAAACCGTGACATCTCCAGCAATAGTTATTAATTATTACGGAGTATTTAACGGTTGTAATTGTCAAAGGCGTTGAACCACAATTACAACACCAGAAACATCTCTGGTCTCGATTCATAAATGAGGATTGTGGTTAAGAAGTTGATTTAGTCAAATTATGATTTTTAATTATAATTATTGATCAAGATTACATGATCAATAATCATACTTCCAACACCAGACTGAGAAGGTTAGTGGCTTTATCTAACTCTTTGCAAGTCCTGAGTTTTATTCAGCCACTAACTCGTCTCTCTGTCCTCAGTGATTCGTGGAAGCTGACTGCTGCTCTCCTGCTTTCTGATCCTGAGTTACTGAATAAACCTTTTAACTTTTCACTTTGTGTTTGGCTGAATTTGGGTTCTCTGTCTCAGGCCGTGATAAAATGTTTGTATTATTACTATAAATTCATTGTTCCTTTACCAAACTATTCAAAATGTATTTTATATTGCATTATTGTATTAATGATACAGGTCCTTCTCAAAATATTAGCATATTGTGATAAAGTTCATTATTTTCCATAATGTCATGATGAAAATTTAACATTCATATATTTTAGATTCATTGCACACTAACTGAAATATTTCAGGTCTTTTATTGTCTTAATACGGATGATTTTGGCATACAGCTCATGAAAACCCAAAATTCCTATCTCACAAAATTAGCATATTTCATCCGACCAATAAAAGAAAAGTGTTTTTAATACAAAAAACGTCAACCTTCAAATAATCATGTACAGTTATGCACTCAATACTTGGTCGGGAATCCTTTTGCAGAAATGACTGCTTCAATGTGGCGTGGCATGGAGGCAATCAGCCTGTGGCACTGCTGAGGTCTTATGGAGGCCCAGGATCCTTCGATAGCGGCCTTTAGCTCATCCAGAGTGTTGGCTCAATAATATTTAGATCTGGTGACTGTGCAGGCCATGGGAGATGTTCAACTTCACTTTAATGTTCATCAAACCAATCTTTCACCAGTCTTGCTGTGTGTATTGGTGCATTGTCACCCTGATACACGGCACCACCTTCAGGATATAATGTTTGAACCATTGGATGCACATGGTCCCCAAGAATGGTTCGGTAGTCCTTGGCAGTGACGCACCCATCTAGCACAAGTATTGGGCCAAGGGAATGCCATGATATGGCAGCCCAAACCATCACTGATACACTCCCATGCTTCACTCTGGGCATGCAACAGTCTGGGTGGTACGCTTCTTTGGAGCTTCTCCACACCATAACTCTCCCGGATGTGGGGAAAACAGTAAAGGTGGACTCATCAGAGAACAATACATGTTTCACATTGTCCACAGTCCAAGAGTTGCGCTCCTTGCACCACTGAAACCGATGTTTGGCATTGGCATGAGTGACCAAAGGTTTGGCTATAGCAGCCCGACCATGTATATTGACCCTGTGGAGCTCCCGACGGACAGTTCTGGTGGAAACAGGAGAGTTGAGGTCCACATTTAATTCTGCCGTGATTTGGGCAGCCGTGGTTTTATGTTTTTTGGATACAATCCGGGTTAGCACCCGAACATCCCTTTCAGACAGCTTCCTCTTGCGTCCACAGTTAATCCTGTTGGATGTGGTTCGTCCTTCTTGGTGGTATGCTGACATTACCCTGGATACCGTGGCTCTTGATACATCACAAAGACTTGCTGTCTTGGTCACAGATGCGCCAACAAGACGTGCACCAACAATTTGTCCTCTTTTGAACTCTGGTATGTCACCCGTAATGTTGTGTGCATTTCAATATTTTGAGCAAAACTGTGCTCTTACCCTGCTAATTGAACCTTCACACTCTGCTCTTACTGGTGCAATGAGCAATCAATGAAGACTGGCTACCAGGCTGGTCCAATTTAGCCATGAAACCTCCCACACTAAAATGACAGGTGTTTCAGTTTCATTGTCCAACCCCTGTAGGATACAATATGATATTGTTTTATTGGCAGAACAATTCTAAAACTTGTCTTGCATCACAGCACTATTGTTCACAGACACGGGTACACACGCAGTACAAATGTAAGATGAGCAGATGATGGCATTCAACACTGGTTAATGTTGCATGTTTAGTTTCAGTATTGACTGAAGTACATTTTTCAGTTTAACCTCATTAAAATGTGGAACCCTGCACCTTCAATCTGATGGTATCTGCCTGTATTCATGATTCAGAGCAGGGTGAGCATTGGAAGTGATGTTATTAGCTAATCTTTCAATATCATTATAGTCTTTTGAATGGGTGGCACATTTTCATTTGATGAAGCAGTTTAGGTGTTTCAGCAATTGACAAACTTTTACACCATGTACAATTGTACAACAAAACACTCATTATCACTGAGGTAAAAAACCAAAAGCATAACTCTCTCGCTAGCTCTCGCTACCCTGTTGTGATTGTGTGTCTTCTGTTGTGCTGTTGCAAAACCAGAATGCTTAGTGGTGCCTCTGTAGAACGTTGTTTTGGCTGGGATATAAGTGTCTAACTTTTTTAGTTTGTGAAACAAGTGCTAATGTTGTAGAGATTATTTCACGACACCCATTGGATTTTTCTCTTGATGTTATCTTATCTGTCAGACTAATCACCAGAAACCTGGCGCTATGGACCTTCTCCACGTCTATGTTATTGATGGAATGTCCGAGATGTTGCTATTGACAACTCATACTCGTACTCATCGCCATCCACTTTATCTGGGACCGGGTCGCGGGGGCAGCAGACTCAGCAGAGACACCCAGATGTCCCTCTCCTTAGACACCTCCTACAGCTGCTCTGGGGAAGCCCTAAGCATTCCCAGGCCAGCCAAGAGACATAGTCCCTCCAGCATGTCCTGGACCGTCCCCTGGGCCTCCTCCTGGTCGGACGTGCCTGGAACACTTCCCGAGGAAGGCATCCAGGCATCCAGTATAGATGCCTGAGCCACCTCAACTGGCTCCCCTCAATGTGGAGGAGCAGCGGCTCGACTCCGAGCCCCTCCCAGATGGCCGAGCTCCTCACCCTAGCTCTAAGGGAGTGCCCGCCACCCTACGGAGGAAGCTCATTTCAGCCGCTTATATAGTTCATGGCCATAGGTGAGGGTAGAAACGTAGACCGACCAGTAAATCAAGAGCTTCGCTTTTCGGCTCAGCTCTCTCTTAACCACAACGGACTGGCACAGCGTCCCCATTACTGCGGCAGCTGCACCGTTCCGTCTGTCAATCTCTCACTCCATTCTTCCCTCACTTGTGAACAAGACCCCGAGATACTTGAACTCCTCTACTTGAGGCAGAGCTCCCCCCCAACCTGAAGAGGACAACCCACCTTTTTCCCGTCGAGAACCATGGCCTCGGACTTGGAGGAGCTAATGCTCATCCCGGCCGCTTCACACTTGGCTGCGAACCGCCCCAGCGCATGCTGTAGGTCTTGGCTAGAGGGGGCCAGCAGGACCACGTCAACTGCAAAAAGAAGAGACGAAATCCACTGATCCCCAAACCTGATCCCCTCCGGCCCTTGGCTGCACCTAGAAATCCTGTCCATAAAAGTTATGAACAGGACCGGTGACAAAGGGCAGCCCTGCCGGAGTCCAACATGCACTGGGAACAGGTCCGACTTTGTGCCGGCAATGCGGACTAAACTCCTGCTCCGCTTGTACAGAGACCAGATGGCCCCTAATAAAAGGCCCCCGATTCCATACTCCTGGAGCACCTCCACAGGGCACCACGAGGGACACAGTCAAATGCCTTCTCCAGGTCCACAAACACATGTGGACCGGTTGGGCAAACTCCCATGAACCCTCAAATACCCTGTAGAGGGTATAGAGATGGTCCAGTGTTCCACGGCCAGGACGAAAACCACACTGCTTCTCCTGAAGCCAAGGCTTGACTATCGGCCGGACTCTCCTCTCCAATACCCTGGCATAGGCCTTACCAGGGAGGGTGAGAAGTGTGATCCCACACGCTTGGCCTCACGGTACCCGTCAGGAGTCCCACAAGTCAACCACAGCCGATAGGACTCCTTCTTCAGCTTGACAGCATCCCCTACTGTCGGTGACCACCCCCGGGTTCAGGGATTGCCGCTGCGACAGGGACTGCAGACCTTACGGCAGCAGCTACGGGCAGCAGCATCGACAATAGATGCGGAGAACATGGTCCACTCGGATGCTATGTCTCCAACATCTCTCGGAATCTGGTCAAAGCTCTCCCGGAGGTGGGAGTTGAATACATTCTTGGCCGAGGGCTCTGCCAGACGTTCCCAGCAGACCCTCACTATGCGCTTGGGCCTGCCAAGTCTGTCCGGCCAACTCACCACCAGGCCAACTCTTCACCCGAGTGTCCAAAATATGCGGCCGAAGGTCTGATGACATGACAACAAAGTCGATCATCGACCTCCTACCAAGTGTGTCATGGTGCCAAGTGCACAGATGGACACCCTTATGCTTGAACATGGTGTTCATTATGGACAATCCATGACTAGTCCAATAATGAAACACCACTCGGGTTCAGATCAGGGAGGCCATTCCTCCCGATCACGCCTCTCCAGGTGTCACTGTCGTTTCCCACGTGGGCGTTGAAGTCGCCCAGCAGAATAATGGAGTTCCCCGAAGGTTCACTATCCAGCAACCCCGACAGGGACACCAAGAAGGCCGGGTACTCCGCACTACCGCTCGGCCCATTGGCCGAAACGACAGTCAGAGACTTGTCCCCAACCTGAAGGCGCAGGGATGCGACCCTCTCATCCACTGGGGTAAAACCCAACACAAGACGGCTGAGCTGGGGGGCAGCAAGCAAACCCACCCCAGCCCGCCGCCTCTCCCCGTGGGCCACTCCAGTGTAGAAGAGAGTCCAGCCCCTCTCGAGGAGATGGGTTTCAGAGCCCACGCTAAGCGTGGAGGTAAGCCCGACTATTTGTAGTCGACATCTCTCGACTTCCCGCACAAGCTCAGGCTCCTTCACCCCCAGCGAGGTGACATTCCACGTCCCTAGAGCCAGTCTAATCATCCGGTGATTGGGCCGCTGAGGTCTCCGTCTTCGTCCGCTGCCCAATCCTCTTTGCTCTGGTCTCTCGCTGTTCCCCCCTGCAGGTGGTGGGGGATAGCCTTGCGTCTCTTGTTCAGGCTTGGCCCGGCCAGGTCCTGCGAAGAGAAACCCAGCCACCAGGCTCCGACGAGACCCAACCCCATGCCTGGCTCCAGAGTGGGATCCCAGCTCCGCCGTATTGGGCAACGTGACGTGCCTCAATATAATGGTCCTCATGAGAGTGTCTTAGACCCGTCACCTAGAGCCTGTTTGCCATGGGAGACCCTACCAGGGGCATTTAAGCCCCAGACAACATAGCTTCTAGGATCATTTGAGCACTCAAACCCCTCCACCACGATAAGGTGGCGGTTCAAGGAGGGGTTGCTAATGACCAGTTCTTATGAAATCTATAATCATTTCATTGAGGATGAGATTTTGTGTTGCGCACCAGGCTACCAGTTGCTGTACATCTTTTCTTTAAGATGACTCTTGATTTTTTGTAATGACTCTGGCAACAGTGGTATTATATTGGTAATTAATTGCAAGTTTGCTGTTGAGGTTTGTAGAGCAGTCTTGTAACAACAATCGTCAGGATCTGCCTGTGTTAGGTTTTGAGATTGAGCACTGCCATGTTCTTCACTTGCTTTATTTTAGTTCATTCAGGTTTATTAAATTCATTCTGGTGTTTAGATGTTGGTTTCTTCCTGGATTCCTGTGTTAGATGTTTTAGTTTGTACTTTCTGTTTTCTCCCTGTTCATGTTATTTTGGTAGTCTCATTGTTTACTTGTTTCTGTTCACTTAGATGAGTTTTGTTTCCTCCCTGCACTCCCTGCTCATCTGTGTTAATTAGTCACTCTCCCTCAGTTGCTTTCAGTCTCCCTTGCACCAGCTGCTTCTGATTTCCTTCTGATTAGCTCCCTTGGTTCATTGGTCCATTCTCCACTCTCAATTCAATTCAATTCAATTTTATTTATATAGTGCCAATTCACAACACATGTTGTCTCAAGGCACTTCACAAAAGTCAGGTACATACATTCCAATTAGTTCTAACCATTGAACAGTGCAATCAGAGTTAGTTATTTATTCAAATTGGATAAAACGTTTTTCTGTCTAAGGAAACCCAGCAGATTGCATCCAGTCAGTGACTTGCAGCATTCCCTCCTCCCTGATGATCATGTAGAGACAGTGGACAGTCACTGGCGTTGACTTTGCAGCAATCCCTCATACTGAGCATGCATGTAGCGACAGTGGAGAGGAAAACCTCCCTTTTAACAGGAAGAAACCTCCAGCAGAACCAGGCTCAGTGTGAGCGGCCATCTGCCACGACCGACTCGGGGTTTGAGAGAAAGAACAGAGCAGAGACACAAAGAGAACAAAGAAGCACTGATCCAGAAGTACTTTCTATGGGAAGGAAAAGTAAATGTTAATGGATGTAGCTCCTTTAGTCGTTTCACCTAGAAAAAAAGAACAGATAAACTCTGAGCCAGTTTTCAAGGTTAGAGTCTGAAAAAGACCACATATAATTAGTTACAGTAAAGCTCAGTCGATCGCCATGTCTAGGAGAGAGAAAGGGTTAAACACTAAAAGACGGCCATGTGGATCATTGGTAGAGGGTGAGCATTAAGTTGTTGCCAGCAGAAGCTCGGACGATGCCCCTCTCCAGAAAGGTGTCACAGGTAGACACAGAGCCAGGCCAGGTGTAGTTTCTAGGAAGAGAAAAGAGAGAGAACATAAAGTTAAAAACTGAAATAACAGCAAATAATTGGAGAGTAGTGTGAGAATGTAGCGAAGAGGGTGAAAGTGGTCATTATGTCCTCCAGCAGCCTAAGCCTATAGCAGCATAACTACAGAGATAGTTTCCGGTTCAGTTTATTTATTTATATAGCGCTTATTTCAACAATGTCGTCACAAGGCACCCCACAAAGGTTCCCTCTGATGGTCATTGTTATACTAAAAACCACAAGGATTGGGATACCTCTCTCTGTCAGACTGATTATAACCATAGGAAAAGAGAAGGGGTCATACAGGTAGCAGAAATGGAGGGTGTGTTTGCACCTCAACCATAACTGAGCCGGTTTAGGCTAAACCTGACTCCCCCTTACTCCATCCAACAGGGAGGGAGGAAGGCTCCCTCCCTGATAACCTAAGCAACTAACTATAAGCTTTATCAAAAAGGAAAGTTTAAAGCCTAGCCTTAAAAGTAGACAGGGTGTCTGCCTCACGGACCAAAACCAGGAGCTGGTTCACAGGAGAGGAGCCTTATAACTAAAGGATCTGCCTCCCATTCTACTTCTAGAGACTCTAGGAACCACCAGTAAACCTGCAGTCTGAGAACGAAGTGCCCTGTAAGGAACATATGGAACAATCAGATCTCTGATGTATGATGGAGCTAGATCATTAAGGGCTTTATATGTGAGAATTTTAAATTTCTATTCTGGATTTAACAAGGAGCCAATGAAGGGAAGCTAAAATAGGAAAAATATGATCTCTCTTTTTAATTTTCATCAGAACTCTTGCTGCAGCATTTTGAATCAGCTGAAGGCTTTTAACTGCATTTTGTGGACATCCTGATAGTAAAGAATTACAATAGTCCAGCCTTGAAGTAACAAATGCATGGACCAGTGTTCCAGAGATGAAAGAAGGAAATCCTAGAAACCTGTTTAATATGGGATTTAAATGACATGTCCTGGTCAAAAGTAACACCAAGGTTTTTTACCTTATTACCGGAGATCAATTTAATGGCATCCGGGTTAAGTGATTTACTTAGCAGTTTCTTTTTTAAAGACTCCGGTCCAAAGGCGACAACTTCTGTCTTGTCTGAATTTAGAAGCAACACATTTAAAGTCATCCAAGTTTTTATATATTCAAGACATGCTTGTAGTCTAACTAACTGGTTGGGTTCATCAGGATTTATGGATAAGTAAAGCTGAGTATCATCAGCGTAACAGTGAAAATTTATCCTATGCTGCCTGATAATTTGACCTATTGGAAGCATATATATAGTAAAGAGAATTGGCCCAAGTACTGAACCCTGTGGTACTCCACAATTAACCCTGGAGTTTAAAGATGATTTATCATTTACATGAACAAACTGGAATCTGTCAGACACATAAGATTTAAACCAGCCTAGCGCTGTTCCCCTGATCCCTACAACATATTCCAGCCTTTTTAAGAGAATATTAAAAGCACTTATACTCTCTAGTTGTCATTGCTCTCCACTGATTCCTCTTGTATTCCACCCTGTGTGCTGCCTGCTTCAAGCCGGTTGATTTCATACCTCTGTGGCTCCGTGTTCCCAGAGTTTTTAGGATTTCATCTTGTAAGCTTTTCTTTACCATTTCTCATTAAAACCATTAAAACTGATTTTTGCTCTGCTCTGCATTTGCGTTCTTTAGAACACAGTCATGACACTGTGAACAATAAGGGGCTCAAGAGACATCCTCACATAGGATATTGCAAGATTCATACCCTTCTAAAGAATGAATGGAAAATTATTTATAGGCATTACAGGAATCAAACCTTCTGCAGTTTCCAGTGGTATTTGGATGATTTACCTTTGGTTATGAGCTCCAATTCTCGAGGTTGAAAGGCCTGCTTGCCTCACCCTAATCTTGAGGAGCTAGAGATTAGGGTGATCACTGTCAGGGACATTTAGTTTTGTTGGTTTTGGTCAGAAGTTTACATAAACGTTTTAAGTATACACATAAGTTAAATTATTTTGTTTCCCTCACATGCACCCGATTTTAGCCATAGTTCATACATTTCCAGTACAGTTAAAGTCTGGGCCATTTCATGAACTAATGTCAGCCTGTCTTATCCATTCCAAAACCAGTTTTGATATGGGTTTAGTATGGTTGCCCTGTTGGAACATCTATTTGTGTCCAAATTTAGACCATCTAGATGTTGATCTTAGTTCCCTCCCATTTTTATTTTTCCGCCCTTTGTGTGCTGTTCAACAATACAACTGGCAGGGAAACTGTCCCACAGTATTTGACAGTATTGATTTTGGAGAAGGGAATCCTTTCCTGGTTGGAAACCTTTCTGTCAATGTCAATATACTATCTCTCTTCATTGTCTACATTGTCTACACACTGGTGTTTCGGCATTTTCAAATGGTTGAAACCTGGGCACAATAGGGTGAATGATCCCAAACACAAAGTAACTGGTTTTGGAATATATATATAGGAGGATAATATTAAGCTTCTGAAATTACCTTCCCAAAGCCCCAACACCAAAACCTTTTACAAATTTGTGGATTATGTTTAAAAGCTGCTGTAATCTAATGTGTTTCATGTCATTAAAAAGTGTATGTAAAACCTCTGACCAGACTTGTATATGGTATCTAAGGAGCAGGGTGAAAAATATTTAAAACATCTATTAGTAATTGCCCATAATCACAATATTTTTTCATATTGGATCATTTTGTTTTGTAAATAATGATAGCTTTGACTGAGACTATGTACCTATCCCTAAAATCTGGATTTTAAAAAGTCTTTCACTTTCTATCTGAAAACGTTTTTGCTAATGTCTAAAATTACAGAATGGATCCCTCACAGCGTAAATGAATGGCAGCTTCAAATAGCAGAAAATGGAAGTGTAATATACAGCTAAAGCGTCAAATGTTGCGTTGCCATGGAAATGTCTTTTTGTTAGGTGGTGACACAGTTTAGAAACATTACATGGTTAGGAAATATTATGTAACTGTGCCCCTCTTCTCTCCCCATTGGAAACTGTCAGAGTTTGGATTATTGTCAATGGAGTGACACGCAATCGGTGGTGAATTGAAATGACAGATACATAATAACCAGGATGAAGACGATGGAGATGTAGATAAAGATGGAAGAGGGTCTCTAAATGTTCACGTTTCAATAATCTTTCCTCAGTTCCTAGCCCATCCTCACTGCAGGGGCTGAAGCCCATCTACAAACCTACAGGGCAAACGTCTCTTCTCTGTTCTCCAGTTGGTTCACTGAGTCCTCTCTCAGAGAAAGAAACATAAAGAGATGAAAGGATGTAGGGAGATGGAGTGGTAGGAGGAGGAGGAGTGGGTTTTGACAACAAACGGAGCGAGGATGCTGGCTGAGCGGGGCAGAGGAGGTGGAGTGGGAAGATAGGTGAACTGCAACCAGAGAGGGTGGAGGAAATAAATGGATGGATGAAGTGAGCAGGAGAGGAGGACAGAAGTCCATGCAAAGTTCAGTCTTCTCTGTTTTCCTTGACTAAGAATAGCAGCTCTTCTGGTAACCCACTGCCCCAGGACACAACCATTTGAATAAAAGCTTCTATCACTTCACATAGTGCTTATGTATGTGTGCGTGTTCTGCTGTAGGTGTGTGTCTCTGTACTTGCTTGTGACGGCATGTGCCTGTGTGGGGGAGAGTTTTTTAAGACAAATTCACACAGATATTCATATCGATAAAAACAGACACAGACGGAAAAGCAATAGAGACGGAACAGACCAGCACAGAACAGACTAATTGATGGTGATAATAATAGACTGGTGGACGGGGGACGTGCAGGCAACACTTGATGTTTTATTTCAGTGAGCAAATAACTGCTGAAACACCAATCCTGCTTCATCTTCTCTTTCTGTCTTTCAGGGCTGCACAATATTAGACAATTATGCAATGCTGATATTTGTTGTGATACATTTAGATTTTCCTGCCTTACTTTCTTTGTCATTTGTCAAAACAGTGTTTCTAACTAGGAATGTTGCAATCAAGGCATGTTGAAATTATCTGTCTCAGAGTCCCAGACTATCATCAATTCCTGATATTTTTGGTGGACAGTCTTTGTTCTTTTATGACCCAGTCAATAAAACAAATCACAACCTATTTTCATGTGCAGAACTGTATTTTAGTCTAAATGCATTGTGCTTATGATGTAAAAAAATTGGTTTTCATAATTGTTTTCAATCTAAGCCATTTTGATATTTGCAATGGCCTTTACAGAGAAAAGCAGACTGTTTGGGCTGCTCCATCATCCTGTCTGCTTGTAACATGTGACCTACTGTGTACTTAGATTGCAGTAAACAGTTAAAATACTATTCATTTAAATTTTAAGCAAATCACTAAGTGTATAAAGTAGGACTACAGCTTTCCTGTAAGTATTGTCAATATGTGATCACCTGACATCACATTAAAATATGTTATGAGGAAAATTAGTGTAAGTACTAGTGTTAGCCTAGTACTTTAATAAGTGCTTCACATGAAAACATCGTAATCAGGAGCAAAATATGAGTTTATTGAAGACTGTACCTGAAGGTGTTGTGTCAGATATTTTTTTAGAAGCAAAGAATGTGTGTGTATATTTTAGGTGATATGTGATTCCACCTCTGTAGTGGCTTCCTAAATGTAGTTACTCCATGTTGGAGAAGCATATTGAGTCTGTTCTGAAGACATTTCCATTGAGATAAAATATCTGTTGTTGTCAAGAAAACCAGAGATGGAAGACCCCAATGCGAGACTGGGACTTGATGTCAGCAAATGCATAATCTTAATGGCTATGTTTAATTTTGAAACACTGTATCTATGAGTCCTTTCATAGCGTTACATCCAAAGTAAGCATTTCAGATGCAAATAATACAAATTATATTTTATTATTCACAGTCAGAATAAAAACAAAACCCCTGGTGGATTACTGGAAGTGATGTAGGTGGAGGGGAACATATGGTTTCTCAATATTTTTTAGCATGCTTGTTTTCCCAAAAGGAAGCACTGCATTAAAACTAAGAAGTATACAGGTCCTTCTCAAAATATTAGCATATTGTGATAAAGTTAATTATTTTCCATAATATCATGATGAAAATTTAACATTCATATATTTTAGATTCATTGCACACTAACTGAAATATTTCAGGTCTTTTATTGTCTTAATACGGATGATTTTGGCATACAGCTCATGAAAACCCAAAATTCCTATCTCACAAAATTAGCATATCATTAAAAGGGTCTCTAAACGAGCTATGAACCTAATCATCTGAATCAACGAGTTAACTCTAAACACCTGTAAAAGATTCCTGAGGCCTTTAAAACTCCCAGCCTGGTTCATCACTCAAAACCCCAATCATGGGTAAGACTGCCGACCTGACTGCTGTCCAGAAGGCCACTATTGACACCCTCAAGCAAGAGGGTAAGACACAGAAATAAATTTCTGAATGAATAGGCTGTTCCCAGAGTGCTGTATCAAGGCACCTCAGTGGGAAGTCTGTGGGAAGGAAAAAGTGTGGCAGAAAGTGCTGCACAACGAGAAGAGGTGACCGGACCCTGAGGAAGATTGTGGAGAAGGGCCGATTCCAGACCTTGGGGGACCTGTGGAAGCAGTGGACTGAGTCTGGAGTAGAAACATCCAGAGCCACCGTGCACAGGCATGTGCAGGAAATGGGCTACAGGTGCCGCATTCCCCAGGTCAAGCCGCTTTTGAACCAGAAACAGCGGCAGAAGCGCCTGACCTGGGCTACAGAGAAGCAGCACTGGACTGTTGCTCAGTGGTCCAAAGTACTTTTTTCGGATGAAAGCAAATTCTGCATGTCATTCAGAAATCAAGGTGCCAGAGTCTGGAGGAAGACTGGGGAGAAGGAAATGCCAAAATGCCAGAAGTCCAGTGTCAAGTACCCACAGTCAGTGATGGTCTGGGGTGCCGTGTCAGCTGCTGGTGTTGGTCCACTGTGTTTTATCAAGGGCAGGGTCAATGCAGCTAGCTATCAGGAGATTCTGGAGCACTTCATGCTTCCATCTGTTGAAAAGCTTTATGGAGATGAAGATTTCATTTTTCAGCACGACCTGGCACCTGCTCACAGTGCCAAAACCACTGGTAAATGGTTTACTGACCATGGTATCACTGTGCTCAATTGGCCTGCCAACTCTCCTGACCTGAACCCCATAGAGAATCTGTGGGATATTGTGAAGAGAACGTTGAGAGACTCAAGACCCAACACTCTGGATGAGCTAAAGGCCGCTATCGAAGCATCCTGGGCCTCCATAAGACCTCAGCAGTGCCACAGGCTGATTGCCTCCATGCCACGCCGCATTGACGCAGTCATTTCTGCAAAAGGATTCCCGACCAAGTATTGAGTGCATAACTGTACATGATTATTTGAAGGTTGACGTTTTTTGTATTAAAAACACTTTTCTTTTATTGGTCGGATGAAATATGCTAATTTTGTGAGATAGGAATTTTGGGTTTTCATGAGCTGTATGCCAAAATCAACCGTATTAAGACAATAAAAGACCTGGAATATTTCAGTTAGTGTGCAATGAATCTAAAATATATGAATGTTAAATTTTCATCATGACATTATGGAAAATAATTAACTTTATCACAATATGCTAATATTTTGAGAAGGACCTGTAACTCCACAAAGTGCTCTAATCAAAGTTAAGTGCTTTTGTACAACCAGTAAAAGCCAGCACACTTTCACATCCTGCATAGAAATGTGGCTGTGTGAATCCAAATAATATCATATTTCAGCAGGGGGCCATCAATAGTCCTAATCTCTGGTAATGAAATTAATGAACAGCACACAGTCTTTTCGATATATTGAAATGGAGAAGTGCCCGATGCCCATCTGTCAGTCTGTCTAGCTTCAACGAACCCCCATAGTAACTTTAATGTCATTGTATTTTATGAGTAAATATCTTAATTGTAAATACGTCATAGCATTACAATTTAATTGCTGAGAGTATTTTGCAAATAAACATTTTAAAATAAAGCAAACTCTCACCATGGCTGTTCTTAAGTTTGCAAGCTGTTGACCCTAATGGGTGTCAGCTTGACTTTTAAACATCTAAATTGAATAGAGTTGAATGACAAGCCCTTCCAAGTGAGATTCTGCCTTTTGCACAGATTGCACAAATTCCTGAAATACTGGGCTAGCCTGTTGTGGAAAATCTATTAACAAGATGTCCACATAAATTAGAGTTGGTGCAACCTCCCCAGACAAATGTATTGAATAATGTCACTAAGCTTACTATACAAAAATGACAGTGGGGAAGCTCTGTTTCCCTTCATTTACTATTTATTAAATGTAACGTGTGAGGTTTATATTACAGGGTTTTAATCAGTTAAAACATTTTGAACTCTTATTCAGAAACCTCAAAGAATGACCAATGTTACTGACATGGAGAATGTTATCAGGGCATTAAAAAATGTTTACTGAAGCATTCCAAATGGTTCAGATTGGTATTAGGAGCCAAACGTCTTGATCTGGACATTCCTACCTTCGACTTTCTCTGCGACTTTAGTTTCTTTGACAATATCACCTGCTTCAAAGTGATAGAATCTACTGCAATGAGACTTCATTCACATGTAAAATATATTATTGACAGGCAAAGTGTGAACTTTTGACACACATAATAAGTAGGTATGCACCAATATGAAAACCTGGGGCCGATATCAATATCCAATATTAATGTTGCTGTCATGGGTGAATATTTACCGATATAATATACAGTACCTACCCTTTCAACGCAAAGCAAAAACAGCCATACCACTAACATAGTTTCTCTAATTCAGTTAAACACCCCACAATCCTGCACTGCATCATTATCACTGTCACATGTCCAAACAAATATCACATGGTCACCCTCTTTCCCTCCCAAAACACATGCACAAATGACAACAATATGGAAATCAGCATCGGTTGTTAATAACAGCTCTGTTTTACTCATGGAACTGATAGTTATATGTTAAAAAAATCAACAACTTTGGCCAATACCGATGTTAATGCAGATATATCGTGCATCCCTAATAATAAATATTGCATTCCCAACAGTCTGTTGTAATATTAATAATGTACAGCCCAACTGGCAAGAAGAACCTTTCAGGATAAAACCATGAACAGGAAAGGCGTTTGCTAGCAAAATAGCTGAAATCTTCATGTACTACCGATTGTGGCTCATGCCAGCTGATTAACCCAAACATTTATTGCTATGTATTGGAACGGCACATTATCATTTGTTGTAGCATTCACATTTTTCTAATCAAACGTTCTTTCTTTTTCATCTTAGTACTACTTCCTGATTGTGTTTGGCCACGATGGACAGAAACCTCTGGAGCTGCGGACAGATGAAGAGAGCGTGTGTGATGAATGGGTTGAGGCCATCCAGCAGGCAAGGTACATAAAGTTAGATCATACATACAAGGTGGATTTCTGTTGTAAACAGGCTTTGCAGTTAGCAAGGGGATTCTCTAACCCAGTTATTAGAAAGACAATATGTCACATCAAACTGTAGGATTTTATTGAACCGGTCATGGTAAATTGAACTGCTTTGACCCATATGCAGATAACACTCAGGAAACAGTAAAAGGTTTAACATTTTATTTTCCTTAAACAGATAACTTCAGATAACGGACCCGTGACTGGAAGCACACCAGCTGTATGGAGAGTGAGAACAGGTAAGTGGATGAGGGGTTCAGAGGTGAATTTAGAAGTTTGAAGATCTTGTTTGCTTACGGAGTGGAGCTGAAGGAAGTCTTCAGACGCAGGAAAAGATGAAGCTGAACCTGGGAGGTTGGTGGATGTCTGTTGTGCAGGTAGGACTTGAAATCCTCAGATGAATGGTTTGGAAGAACACAAGAATACTGGTAGAATGTACTGGTAAACATGGGTTTTAGCTGTGAAACATGAAAAGTGGGATGAATACAGAGACTGGGAGGGAGACGAAGGCGGACCGAAGACCGAAGTGGGACTGATCACAGAGTCTTTGACGTAAGGACCAATAAAGCTGGGGGAGAGTTTTCTTGACACAGATTTTAAAGGAACGTCCCGTGAAGACAACCAAACCTTCTGGCCAGGCTGATACTGGGGGGCAGGTCTGCGTCTCCTGTCGGCAAAGCATTTGTTCTGAGCCGCAGTGCAGTGAAGAGCTTGTACGGCGGAGTCCCAGATGCAACTTACAGCGACGGATGTGGTGTTGAACTGATGAGACAGCTATTTCTTTCTCATCAGATGGAAACAGGGGAGGTTGATAGCCTAGGGAAACTTCAAAAGGTGATAGGCCAGTTGGAGCAGAAATGTGGGAGTTGTGTGCGTACTCGATCTAGGGAAGGTACTTGCTCCAATCAGAGGGGCTGGCGGAGGTGAGGCAACAAGGTGCAGTCTCGAGCTCCTGATTCATTCTCTCAGACTGTCCATTAAATTGTGGGTGATAACCGGACGTCAACGAGACATTAGCATCCAGGGCCAAGCAGAATTGTTTCCAGACTTGTGAGGTAAACTGGGGACTCCGATCGGACAGGATGTCTTTAGGATTGCCATGTAGAGTTGAGCTGTTTCGAAGGCTGAGGGAAGTTTTCTGAGTGGAATGAGATGGCGTGATTTTGAAAAATGGTCAATGATGATTAAAATAGTGGTCATACCTTGTGACTTGTGAAGACCTGTAACGCAGCCCAGGGAGATGTGGGACCACGGTACATTGAGTGGCTGGAGTAACCCCACAAGTGGCTGATTTGTGGGTTTGTTCCTAGCACAAATCGTACACGCTTGCACATACTCCTTGATGTCCTTGTGCATGGAGGGCCACCAAAATCTTCGGCAGAGAATAGCTGAGATGCGACTAGCTCCAGGATGAGCCGAGAATTTAGTTGTGTGGACCAGTGAATTACCTGGGGTCGGACTGAGGAGGGTACGTATGTACGGTTGGAAGGTCCTGTACCAGGATCAGGTTCAGATCTCAAGGCTTGGTTCACCAGATCTTCTATCTCCCATGTGATGGTTCCAACAGTGCAACTGGGAGGAAGGATGGGTGCTGGTCCCAGTTCCACGTCATCTGAGGAAAACTGTCTAGAGAGGGCGTCTGGTTTTAAATTTTTTGAACCTGGTCTGTAAGAGACCAGCGAGACTTGCGAGAGTTTAAAAATGTGGCTGTTTGTAAATAAGCCAGGTTTTATGATCAGTCCATACCAGAATGGGGTGAGCTGCTCCCTGTAGCCAATGGCACCACTCCTCCAGAGACAATTTAACGGTGAGTAGCTCACGGTCTCCAACATCATAGTTTCGTTCTGCTGGTGACAATCTGCGGGAAAAAAAGGCACATGGGTGAAGTTTATTATCTGGATTTGATATTTGGGATAGAACAGCTCCCACACAGGAGTCTGAAGCGTCAACTTCCAAGATAAACTGCTCTGCAGTGTCGGGAAGGACTAGAATGGGTGCCTGAGAGAACCTCTCCTTCAGGGAGAGGAATGTGGTGTTGGCTTCCGGAGTCCACTTAAAGGTCGATTTGGTGGAGATGAGAGCAGCGAGGGGAGCAATTGTCTGACTGTAATTTCTGATGAATCTCCGTTAGAAGCTTGCGAACCCTAAGATCCGTTGCAGCTGTTTGCGGGGCTCCGGAGCGGGCCACTCCATGACGGCTTTTATTTTCTCCGGATCTGAGCAAACCTGCCCACCCTCGAGGATGAACCCAAGGAAAGTAACAGATGGTTGATGGAATTCACATTTCTCAGCTTTTACAAACAGTCTGTTTTATAGGAGGCGTTTGAGTACAAGCCTCACGTGATGGCGATATTCAGAGAGGTTCTTGGAGTAGATTAGGATATTATCGAGGTAAACAAAGACGAAGATCTTCAGGAAGTCTCTAAGGACATCGTTTACGAGGGCCTGAAAAACTGCTGGGGCGTTGGTTAAACCAAAAGGCATTACCAAGTATTCAAAATGACCATGCGGAGTTTTAAATGCTATCTTCCACTCGTCTCCTAGGTGGATTCTTATTCAGTGGTATGCATTACGGAGGTCAAGTTTCATAATTGCTGTTGAGTCATGGACCGGTTCAAAAGATGATGACATGAGAGGTAGAGGGTGTTTGTTTTTAACGGTGATTTGATTTAACCCCCGGTAATCAATACAGGGTCATAACATTCCATCTATCTTTCCAACAAAGAAAAGCCCCGCCCCCACTGTTGACTTGGACTGGCGAATGATGCCTGCGGCTAAAGAATCATTAATATATTTCTCCATGGTTTCTCGCTCAGGACGAGAAATATTGTAAAGTCTGCTGGTGGGTAGCGGTGCTCCAGGAAGTAGATTAATTGCACAATCATAAGGACGGTGTGGTGGTAATGATTGAGCCTTGATTTTGCTAAATACTTGTCTAAGGTCGTAATATTCCTCTGGGACTTGAGATAGGTCAGAGACTTCGTTGTATTCGCTTGCCGGGGTAGATGTCTTAGGGGAGACGGCTGACTGTAAACAAGAAGACAAACATTTAGTTGAGCAGGAATCTATGCGGCACTCAGCCCAATTTAACTGGGGATTATGCTGCTGCAGCCAAGGGAAAATGTAAAAGGAAATAAACTCCCTTTGATTACCTGAGAGAACAACCTCCAGAGGTTTGGTTCTGTGAGTTATTTTGTGAAGTGTTCGTCCATCTAGAGCCTGAACTTGCTGCGGAAATTTGAGAGGCTCAGTTTCGATACCGGCTTGTTTTACTAACAGATGATCAATCAGATTCTGTTCACTTCCTGAGTCGATCAATGCAAATACCTCCAGTGAATCCTGTTGAAACAGTAAAGTTGCCGGAAGAATGAATCGAGGGGATTGTGGGGCTATTCGTTGGTCCACCGGCCTCCCCCTTAATGTCGGTGGACCCTCTATTTTGGCCGCACATCACAAGCGGCTATGAAATGATTAGGTGAACCACAATACAAGCATAGATTTGATTCTCTTTGTTTCTGCCTTTCCTCAGGAGTTAGACGAGTCTGCCCCACCTGCATGGGTTCTGGCTCTGACGTGGAAGTGTTCTGAGAAGGCCGACTGGGGGTGGATGAAGTGGATGGTATGTTGGGTTTTACAGCAAATCTCTCCGTTCCGGTCTTTTTCCTTTCCCGAATCCGTTCGTCAATTCTAGCTGCCAGAGCAATTAAATCATTTAATGTTTTGGGCTCTTCCAAAACAACTCACTCATCTTTCAGTGATTTATTCAATGACTAAAAATTACTGATTTTAGAGCACATTCATTCCATCAAGAGGCTGCGGCTAAGATTCGAAATTCGACTGAATGTTCCGGTACTGATCGATGGTTCTGTTTCAAGGCCCATAACTGGTGGGCTATAATGGTTTGGTTTGTCTCAGTAGAGAAAATTCGTCTAAATTCTTGAATGAATTGTTCATAGGTGCAGCCGAACTGATTGTAATTGGAGAATCGAGCCTCGGCCCATCTAAGCGCCTTGCCTGTGAGTAACCCAACAAGAAATAAAATTTTGACATCATAGTGTGGGAAGGAAGGAGGTGAACGGTTGAAAACTAGTGAGCATTGTAGGAGGAATCCTCCACAAAAACTTTTCCGGGTTTGGGGAAGTGACGTCTCTGGAATGCGGAAGGTGCTTGGTGCTGCCACCTGTCGTCGAGGATGTCTGGCTGTTCAGAGTGTGTTGTAGTACAGCCGCCATCTGCTCGAGCTGCTGGTTGGTTTGCCTTTGACTTTCTAGGAGGGAATGGAAAGTATTATCATGGAAGTGAATCTGATGACTATGATCTGATATGGTTCTTCCGAGTGAATCTGCTGGGTCTTGTTGGCCTGAGTGTTCTGTCATGGTAAATTTAACTGCTTTGACCCATATGCAGATAACACTCGGGAGACAGTAAAAGGTTTAACGGTTTATTTTCCTTGAGGGGTTCAGAGGTGAATTTAGAAGTTTGAAGATCTTGTTTGCTTAAGGAGTGGAGCTGAAGGAAGTCTTCAGAGGAGGGAAAAGATGAAGCGGAGCCTGGGAGGTTGGTGGACTTGAAATCCTCAGATGAATGGTTTGGAAGAACACAAGCTTGGATTGCCTTTCCAGGATAGACGACGCCAGAGTGAGGTAAGTGCACTTGGTGGTGGATTCTGTACTCACGTTGGAGGGTGGACTAGGTTCGCTTGCAGGTTGTTTGGAGGTTTGGAGCTTGGAGTCAGCCAGCTGGAGCTTAGTAAGCGAGGGAGCTTGAAGTCAGGAATACTTGGGATCTTGCCAGAGGAATGACACTGAGACTGGAGCCTGGAGGTCAGGAAGACCACTATTGGCAAACACTCAAGTATCGAAGTGCTGACTGCTCGCTCCTTTTAAACCTCAGGACCTGATTGATGATGAGCGACACCTGTTGCACACCTCCACAAGGAGCTCCGGCACCATCTGGTGAGTAAGCACAGAAAGCAGCAGGCAACAAGTTTCCCAGACCCTGACAGAACCTGACAGTGAATATTGTTTGCTTTTAATTAGCAAACATATGGCATTTTATGAAACTGGTGCAACCCTAACCCTTTGTGCAACTAAATATAAAATAAACCAAATGGTTTGGTGCACAACACACTGCCATAAAAGCTGATTTCATGGGAGTCAGTGTTTAATGACACATTTCTGAACAGTTTCCTGGTTCTTTTTAAAACATTGTGTGTTTTTTGGCACATTTGCAAACTTAAAGGAATTTTAAGTATAATGCTGTGGTCATGTAATAGATTCAAAGTGGTTTTGGAAACATTCCTCGTTCCATATTGACATGATAGTATAATAGGTGACTTAGAACGTGGCAAGGTGTTTTCAGAAACTGTTACAGAGAATGACCAAGAATGGCATGAAAAGAGAAAGAATCCAGTGAGTGGCAGTTGTGTGGACAGAAATGCCTTGTTGATATTAGATGTCAACAAAAATAGGCAGACTGGCTCTTAAGGCATCAGTAAATAAAAAAAAAACAACACTCATTACATCCAAAGAATGAGAAATACCATCTTTGAATATAAAGAAGGGTGTATTAAAGCACATGGACTACAGCAGCAAAAGCCACACTGGGTGCTACTCCTATCAGCTAAGACCAAGAAACTGAGGCTATGATCCACATAGGCTCACCAGATCCTCTGCATCATAAGCATCTATTCACATATGCAAGTCACTAGTGTAATGGGTTCAAATGCAGTAAAATACCCTCAGAGATGTTGCCTCTTTCAACTTATAAAAACTAGGAAAGTCTTCTTTATTTTTGACGTGTTGCGGAACATCTGTCAGCCGTATTTATGTCGAGCTAAGATGAGATTATTCCCAGAGAAATGCCTAGGGTTGGCAGGGTTGATATGGGGCTTCTTCTTTGTGCAGCACAGTTGCATGCAGAACTAGACTGAGCAACAACGGATTCCAATGAACTCTTGATCCCAGATGGTTAGTGGTTTTAATTATAGAGGGATGACAGTTACTCATACAACCCTGCTCATGCCTGTGAGGTTGCTGTTTCGAACATCAGGATCCTTGGTAATCTGTAGTTTGCCTGCCTCTCTGTCTTTCACAGCCAAGTTGAGTTATTAACTGCTGTTCAGCTCTTTATAATTGGCTCCTTCTATGAATATATCCACATGGTTTAGAAATTGCTTTATAATCCTTTACATATTATTGAGCAGCAACAATTATCCTAAGGTCATTGCTGATATCTGTCCTTCCTGGCATTGTGTGTTAACCAATGATAAACTGCTGTGACTAATAGGTCCTGGGTGCTATTTTCTTTCTTAAATCATCTAGAAGCAGAAAGGATGTACCTATTTTTTCATACTTACAGTAGCTTTTTTTATTTACATTTGTTTGTGCTCCATTAGTGGCACAGCTCTCACATACCATACAGGTCCTTCTAAAAAAATTAGCATATTGTGATAAAGTTCATTATTTTCCATAATGTCATGATGAAAATTTAACATTCATATATTTTAGATTCATTGCACACTAACTGAAATATTTTAGGTCTTTTATTGTCTTAATATGGATGATTTTGGCATACAGCTCATGAAAACCCAAAATTCCTATCTCACAAAATTAGCATATCATTAAAAGGGTCTCTAAACGAGCTATGAACCTAATCATCTGAATCAACGAGTTAACTCTAAACACCTGCAAAAGATTCCTGAGGCCTTTAAAACTCCCAGCCTGGTTTATCACTTAAAACCCCAATCATGGGTAAGACTGCCGACCTGACTGCTGTCCAGAAGGCCACTATTGACACCCTCAAGCAAGAGGGTAAGACACAGAAAGACATTTCTGAACGAATAGGCTGTTCCCAGAGTGCTGTATCAAGGCACCTCAGTGGGAAGTCTGTGGGAAGGAAAAAGTGTGGCAGAAGACGCTGCACAACGAGAAGAGGTGACCGGACCCTGAGGAAGATTGTGGAGAAGGGCCGATTCCAGACCTTGGGGGACCTGCGGAAGCAGTGGACTGAGTCTGGAGTAGAAACATCCAGAGCCACCGTGCACAGGCGTGTGCAGGAAATGGGCTACAGGTGCCGCATTCCCCAGACCTGGGCTACAGAGAAGCAGCACTGGACTGTTGCTCAGTGGTCCAAAGTACTTTTTTCGGATGAAAGCAAATTCTGCATGTCATTCGGAAATCAAGGTGCCAGAGTCTGGAGGAAGACTGGGGAGAAGGAAATGCCAAAATGCCAGAAGTCCAGTGTCAAGTACCCACAGTCAGTGATGGTCTGGGTTGCCGTGTCAGCTGCTAGTGTTGGTCCACTGTGTTTTATCAAGGGCAGGGTCAATGCAGCTAGCTATCAGGAGATTTTGGAGCACTTCATGCTTCCATCTGCTGAAAAGCTTTATGGAGATGAAGATTTCGTTTTTCAGCACGACCTGGCACCTGCTCACAGTGCCAAAACCACTGGTAAATGGTTTACTGACCATGGTATCACTGTGCTCAATTGGCCTGCCAACTCTCCTGACCTGAACCCCATAGAGAATCTGTGGGATATTGTGAAGAGAACGTTGAGAGACTCAAGACCCAACACTCTGGATGAGCTAAAGGCCGCTATCGAAGCATCCTGGGCCTCCATAAGACCTCAGCAGTGCCACAGGTTGATTGCCTCCATGCCATTCCGCATTGAAGCAGTCATTTCTGCAAAAGGATTCCCGACCAAGTATTGAGTGCATAACTGTACATGATTATTTGAAGGTTGACGTTGTTTGTATTAAAAACACTTTTCTTTTATTGGTCGGAGGAAATATGCTAATTTTGTGAGATAGGAATTTTGGGTTTTCATGAGCTGTATGCCAAAATCATCCGTATTAAGACAATGAAAGACCTGGAATATTTCAGTTAGTGTGCAATGAATCTAAAATATATGAATGTTAAATTTTCATCATTACATTATAGAAAATAATGAACTTTATCACAATATGCTAATTGTTTGAGAAGGACCTGTATATGCAGCCAAGTGAACGAATCAACTGAACTGCAACTGAAATATCTCCGCAAAGTCTCAGCACAGTCTATCTCAGAAAAAGTTTATTTCAGTCATTAGAGACTTAAGACTGGACTTGGGGAAAAAGAATTGCCAATATTACCATTTTGTCATCTTTTTTACTATAAAGATTTCAGTAATTTCAGAATCTGATAAAGGTTAGATTTTTTTTTTTTACGATGGACCTGTTTTAAAAAGTTATTGTTCACCTTGTGGTCATTTCACATTGGAAAAAGATCAGTTGAGATAAATGAAAGTCCAATATGAATATGACATTCATGTTCAAGTGTATGTAAACATCTGAGTAGGACTGTTTGTATTCATATAAAATATTCTTGTTTTACAGCTATTCTGACATCATTATTGAACGAGAAGTGCTGATGCAGAAGTACATCCACCTTGTACAAATTGTGGAAACTGAGAAGGTGGCTGCCAATCAGCTCCGCACACAGCTGGAGGACCAGGACACTGAAATTGAAAGGCTTAAATCCGAGGTACATCATACGCATTTATGCCTATAGCAGCACATGCAATTCAAGTGTTTTCTTTTAAACTTTCATTTAGCCGTTTTTTTACAATTAATTTATTACATTAAAAGTTCGAAAAAAAAGTTCGAAAATATTAATATTTAAGTAAATTGAGTTAAAGCATTTGACAAATTGAGTTGGACAGCAGATTTAGTGCTTTCCATTAAAACAACTCCTTTAGTCACCAGTTATTGGATGGTCTTATGTCTCTACTCTTATTGCACTTTTGACCCTTAAGGCACGTTTCTCCTGCTGGACAGTGATACAAATCATTTTCAATGGTTGTCTGGGACCAATAGTATTAAAAGAGTTTGAAACACCAAGCACTTTACAGCATTGCAACATTATTAAATTGTACGTGATGTTAGTCTTCAGGATAGAAACCTTAAAAGGCATTTCAGCAGGACTCTTACATAAATTAAATTTTTTCCCTCTGTTTCATAGTCATATTCTTTATTCTGTTACTCACCAACCTGCCCACACAGCATTGTGTTCTCTCTCATTTTTACAAATCACAAAGCTTGAAGCAAATAGAAGCATATAAACAAACCTATATACTCTATATATCAGTGTCAGTGTGCATGTTGTGGGTTGTTTTCCATGTTTGTGTTCATGGCAGTGAGGGAGTGGGTGTGAGCATTGCTTGGTCACTTCTAGATGTAGGAGGCCTTCAATATAGATAGTTGATCGGCCTCCTCTCAGACAGCCAAACCCGTCGAACATGTCCTGTTTCCGTCCCTGTGCGATAAATCACGTTTGTGTGTACACATAAAACCCAACAGACCCTTACAACATTGTTAATCAAAATGATTCCCCTTTCTCCTTTCTCCCCCACACAGGTTAACAGTATCTAGTTAGCAGTTTACATTAATTAGACCGATAGTGGCATTTAGACTTAGTAAACTATAAGCGTCCCCAAAAAGCTTTGAAAGACTGTATTCAAAGAGTTCTTATGATAAAATAACAACAGGATGACTGGCAGAAATCATGTGTTGTGAACCTTATTTTGTTGACCAAATGCTTTTGCCCAAACAAGTATTTTCAAATAAACTGCTGGTCAAAACCTGCAAAAATATTGCTTTTGCACATTTCAAACAATTAAAACAATAAAAAAAACTGTTAGAAGCCAGCAAAGAAATAAAATGTTTTGGACAGGATTGTAAGAAAAGATGTTGCAACGATTAGGAAAATCAAACATACAGATACAGCCTCATTGTGAGCAATTGTTGCAAAGACTGCTGTCATATAATTGCTGGTTTGGGGTTGGACCAAGGTACAAAGCAGAGAGTAGTCGCATGTTGAGTAGAAGAGTTGTTTAATAATAATAACCAACAATAGGATTACAAAAAGAGGGCAGGGCACACAACATGGGCAGGGAAGATTTGCAGGGTAGTTTTCTGGAGGAACCAGTGGAGAACAATGAAACCAGAGAGTACAAATACTGAGGGCCGTGGAGAATCGACCAATGAACTGAGAGAACGAAATGGAAGGGAATGAGAAGCAGCCGGTGGAAGGCCACCGAGAGAGTGATTAACAAACACCAATCAGGGAGCGCAGGGAAACAACAAAACCTCTAAGTGCACAGGAATAAGTAAACAATGAAACTCAGTCATTTTCTACCGCTTATTCCATAGTGGGTCGCGGGGGAGCTGGTGCCTATCTCCAGCAGTCTATGGGCGAGAGGCGGGGTACACCCTGGACAGGTCGCCAGTCCGTCACAGGGCAACACACAAACAACCATGCACACACTCATTCATACACCTAAGGTCAATTTAGAGTGACCAATTAACCTAACAGGCATGTCTTTGGACTGTGGGAGGAAGCCGGAGTACCCGGTGAGAACCCACGCATGCACGGGGAGAACATGCAAACTCCATGCAGAAAGACCCCCGGCCAGGAATCAAACCCAGGACCTTCTTGCTGCAAGGCAACAGTGCTACCAACTGCGCCACCGTGCAGCCAAACAATGAAACTAAAGAGCATAAATATGGAGGAACCAGACTTATAAGGAAATACAAACTAAAACATCTAAACACAAGGATAAATTGATGAATCTAAACATGAACTAGAATAACAGCAACTGAAGAATGTAGGGAAAACAGACTAGGAGCTCAAACCCATACCATCAAAGGCAGATCATGACAACTGCATTTGCACTGAGCTTTGTTCGTTATCTTTCGACCGCCACCAAAAGGTCAGCAAACCTGAGCAAACAGCAGATATGCTGCTGTAAATTAGGGCTAAAAATTCCAACTGAAACCCAACATTGATTCTTTAAATGAGTACAATGAAGTAAATCTTTAAACAAACGGATGAAATCACTGGCTAATACCATCCAGCAATCATACATAATATTTGCCAAACCAGCCTTATCTGTTCAATAAAGGGCTCCACTGGACCCCTGAATGTGAGCTGTAGTATCTGGCACAACAATGTTAGCACCAGATCCTTACAGCCTGCACCTTACAGCCTTACACCTTACAGCCTGCAAGACACATCCCACAGGTGCTAAATTAGTTTGAGATGTTGGAAATCTGGAGATGAATGCCTTAAACTCAGGCCAGTGCACCTTCTTTCATACCTCGTGGTCCAGGTCTGATTCTGATTGCTCACGACTACAGCTTTTAGTCGTGGACAGTGGTCCGCTTTGGCACCCTGACTGGTCTTTGGTAATCTATGCACCTCCATATTCAACAAAATGCACTTTACACTCTGTCACTTTGGTATCAAAACCAGCATTAATTTCATCAGCAGTTTCAGTTATAATAGCTTGTACGTTGGATTGAACCATATGGGCCAGCCTTCTCTCCCATCCAGCACGAATGAGCCTATTGCTGATTCATCGTTGTTCCTACCTTGGACCCTTTTCATAAATACAGAACACTGCAGACTGGTAAGACCGCACAAGAGTTGGATGTTCTGACCAAATCATCTAGCCATTACAGTTTGACTGCTTGTCAAACTCAACAGGTGCCATGATAAAGAAGAAACGTTCACTTCACCTGTCACTGATCATAATGTTATGCTTGGTCAGTTTACAATGCATTACACCACTGATTATAGAATTAAAAAATGCAACATTTTCAAATACCTTAAAAATCAAAATGAAAAGATTTGATCAGAGTCTATCTCATTGTTAAATTTAAAGTTGTGTGCTATAAAGTAAAGATTTACTTGTAGTTCAGGAGAACAAAGGTCTGTAAGACACAATCTCAATTTTTAGGTGTTTATTTGTTATATAAAGCTTTGTTGTTTTTTGGACAAAACATAATTTTAGGAGTTATTTTACAAGATGTAGCTTAGTATAGTGACTCTTTAAGATCTAAACATAGAAATGAAATTTAAAGCACATTTGTCTGTCATAGCACTGATAGTATAGACAATTTTTTCAGTCTGTAATCTTTCAGATGCATGTTTTTGTTACCCTTTTCCTGGATAACAACATTTTTCTAAGTATAAATAATCATTTTCCATTGAATCTGAGTAACTGCTGAAAAGACTGACTAAAATGATTTAACAAAGATCACCCCTTTTGGGTTTTATTTCCCTTGAAGTTTATCGACTAAATCAGATGTTTTTGCTGAACAAAAAGGACGATTTTAAATGAGTTTCCTTACCTTTTATGATGCAAAAAGCACATATGGCCCAGACATAACCAGAAGGAACTCCAAAGTTATTCCTAATGTTAGGGACTTGTTTAAAAATGTAATTCTGCTGCGAGCACCGATTGTTCACACGGGATTCTGTTTGCTCAATGGGGGAGCTGGTAAACTCTCCATAAATCAAAGCTTGGATGTTGTTTCCAATTTGGTCTCTGCTCATTTGTGTCAGTAATCGCTTATCTAAACACCCAGCTCACATGTGCAATCTTGTCTTTGAAAAAAAATAACACACTTGCACTTGTAAATCTCCCTTTGAGCAACAAGTGTGCTATTTCCCTCTAATGCATGTTGTTGTGGTGAATCTCTTTGCATGGATTCAGGGATGCTGGTTGATACTAAATAAAGTTGATAAAAGTTATTTTGCAATAGAAAACATATGCATGTTTAATGGAGCTGCTCATGAAAAAAGGATTAGAATTTAAGAGGCAATGTGCAGCTGGTTGTCCATCTCATTAAAACAGAGTTGTTTTTGTTTATTTGTTTGTTTGTGTTCTTTTGTGTTTGTGTTGCTCTGTATTCATAATTATTTCAACAAACTAGCCAGTGTTACTCTAAGATTTGACAGACTGGCTCATCTTTGCTAAAATATGCACGATAACTCTGGTGACTAGGAAAATGAAGATAAAGAAGGGTGGCCGAAAATGTGTTTGGTTTTATTTCAGAAGCGTTTCCACTAGAAACTAGAAAGAAACAGGTGGCTCTGCAGTCAGTAAATCAGTGAAGCGTATCTTTCAATGCTGCAGCCAGTTTAGCTTAAAGCCTCTCCTCATTTGTTATCTGCAACACCCTTTACATTTTTGGCATCCCTGGAGAAGGATCTGTATTGGGACTGTTTCTTTTCCAAAGGCCTTGAGAACCTGATTAGATTGCTTGGCATTATGAACTTTGAACTTTGTAAAATACCAGTATCTGAACATGGGTCTTGACTGGGCTTTTTAACAGACAATCCAGAACTCATGACTAAATTAACACAAGGGTTAACCAGGCACAAAATACACGTTCTTCTATTATTACTGCAGTCCTAAAACATAATTCCTAAACAAAACCTGTGGAGTGAGCTGAAGAGAAGAAAGTACAAGAGAGGACATCTGGTTTGATCTACAGAGATTGTGGCAAAAGTAGAAGGGAAATATATCTCTGGCTGTATGCATCAAACTTGCGTAATGTTGGTCAAGAAGAAAATGTGTTGTTTTGTTGAGAAAACAGGGTTGTACAAACTATCAACAGCAAGGGTGCCAAAAGGAGTTATCACCAGTGATTTTATAAAAGTAATTATTTCTTAATATTGGATTTTCTCTCACTGAATAAATGTACTCAAGTGAAAGGTTGGATTAATATTGACATCTTAAATGTGACTTTATGCAGTTGCAAACTTCATGTCTTTTTTCTCATCTTAACAAGAGGTGCCAATAAGTGTGGAGGGCGCTTTATTTGTTATACTGACAGAATGAACTAAATGTAGTAATGTTCTGCTTTTCTTAACTTTCTTTCATACAAATACAAAACGAATGGCTAAATTGCTTGTTTTTTTCTGTAAAATTAAAACTATATTGTGCAAATATGACATGATGGATCCCATATGCTTTCCATAGGTCATTTAAAGCATGGCAGTATGATGTTCCCTGTGTCTCTCCGAGCAAATGAAAGCCAGAATTTGCTTACCGTGAGACAGAAAGAGCTACTATTCCTGCTTCTGTCCCTTTTGTGAATGGAGGCGCTAGGTTTCCAGATATTAGAAAATCTGACTGGTATCTGCTGAAAACACACTGGCAATTCTTTGAGCACACTAATTGATCACATAATGTTTAGGCAATTAGCTGGAAGTAAAAATGGAGCACCCTGATTTCTTAGATTAAATATTACTCTGGAATTACATTTGCATGTAAATAAATATCTTAGTTAATAAATGATGAAAATGACTGTGAATCTGTTGCTTACTTGACTGTAATGTTCTGAATGTAAACTGAAATCTTTTCTTTGAAAAGATTGTGGCTTTAAACAAAACTAAAGAGCGGATGCGGCCTTATCATGTCTACCATGAGAATGAAGACCCTGATATCAAAAAGATCAAAAAGGTAAATATTATTATTATATTATTAGTTGTATTTCTTATTTTTCACATGCGAATATACCTTTGAGATCTGTGCATCTGTAAACATTTCCATCCGCAGGTTCAGAGTTTCATGCGGGGCTGGCTGTGTCGCAGGAAGTGGAAAATCATTGTCCAGGACTACATTTGCTCTCCTCATGCTGAGAGCATGAGGAAAAGGAACCAGATTGTCTTCAACATGGTGGAAGCAGAAACAGAGTATGTAAATACATTATGCCTCGAGCAACAGCACAATCTGTATCTACATTGTCACGTAGGCATAGTTATCTCCCTATGGGGATAGTGTGATAACAATTTGGTGGCTCGTTAAATGTATTTTTACCTTAGATTTAATTTTACATATTTGAATTAGTCAAATTTGCAGGAGTACAACATGCACACAAGATTTAATAGCTCTCAACCTGCCTATTATATGAACTAATATAGGTTAATATCATAAAAATATAAGGTGCTACTTAATAATTAAGAATGAGTGATAGAACTCGCTACCTGGAATGCTTTTAATAAAAAACAAGAAAGGAGAAGGAAAAACTAGATGTTTAAATCTTAATAATAATGAAACACTATAAAACTTTAAAATAAACAGCTTAAAATACAGCAAAATGTCATGAGACCAACTTTAGCTTCATTTATCATTTACATATTTTGCTGATTTTCTTTTTTAATTATGCACATTATGTATTTTTGTCCAGAGTTCAACATATATTTTTTTGTTAAGATGGTTGCCAGTCTGGTGACCCACCCATTTATTAAAATCAGATCTCCTGCCCTGGGGAATGTCTTATAAATGGAGCTCGATGAGTGATCACTCACGATATTCAGGATGGCAACTGACTGAATTTTTATGGGCAATACTAAATCTGGACCTGATGAACTGTTTCCGCCTCAGATTGTAAGACTGACCAGGAGGCATCGGTTATCCATATGCTCCTTTTGCTATCATTGCTCTCTCAGTATCTTGAAACAAGTTAACTAATCAAACAACAAGATGCTCCCTAGCAAACTCATGCTGTTTTAAAAAAAATCCTGTCTACCTTTTTTTGTTCTAAACTTGAAACAGCTGTTCATTCCCTGTCAGATGAAAAAACCCTAAACAGTTGCACCAAAAGCTCATCATTGCAGAACCGATTTAAATTCGGTAGTAAACCATCTGATAACTGTAGGCAATGCAAGTGTATTTGCATAGCACTTTTCATACACTCTGCAATTTAAAGGGGTTAAAAGTAAAGAATATTCTTGATTCAGTTCTGTTTTAAAGGCAAAATCATTTCTGCACATCCTAGGTTTTCAGGAAGTTGGTTCCAGAACACAGAAACTAGATGCTGCCTCCTCTTGTTTAGTTCTGGTCATGGAGACAGGGACTCATGGACATCTCAGGTGATCTAATTCACACCAGATCAACAACATTCAGTGCTTTATAAACTAACACAAACATTAATGTAATATCTTGTGATAGAAATACCAGTTGCAATAGATGACTTCTCTCTTTTTCATTAATCACATTTTTAGTCTAGCAGTTTATTTGCAACAAAACCAAAAGCTGTTGTTGGAGCTGGTTGAATTCATTTTAGGTTCATGCAAACCCCTGTTAATGATGATGTCCAAGTGCTTTTAAATTGTAGTAGTTTTTTGGTCCAGTGTTTACAGTTTATTATATTGTATTACATTTGTGCACTACAATCCTGTTTAAATCTTACATCATATTGCTATTTAGGACTTTTAATGTCTATACTTTAATGTCAAACTAGTACTGCTATCTGTTACAACAACAGCAAAATTTAAAACCTCATGGAAATCAAATATCTAACCAGAAGACATTTCAGGCATATTTTATTAGTATTGATACCAAAAACGTTAATACTGTTTTCATGGAACATAACTGGTCCTTTAAACTAAGCTGTTTATTTCTAGTCAGAATGTTTGACTTATATTATATATCTAATGCAAAATATACTTAGGTCAAACTGCAGATTTTGAAGAGATAGAAGGAAGTACATACATCAAAGTTAAACTTGTAATAACTAAATTTTACCATTAGGCTCCCTTTGCACTATAGCACTGCCACACAGTCTGCATGACATCCATGACCATTTGAACGTGTTTTCCGGCCCTCCATTGTTGGGTCCTCTGTTGTCATCACTATTGTCATCCCTGGATTCCTGTGCTTCTTTCATTGTTCTGTGAGTTTCAAATTAAAATATATCCATCCACCATGCACCTGCTTATGTTCTGTTGCCGCTTTAGTCCTGCACAACCACATAACGTCACACAACGACCAGACCAGAAAAAGGACCAAGCAAGAGGGGTGGCCATAACTCTTTTTCTGAGAAAAACGGGTGCTGATCTGAGGACAGGGTGGGGCTCAGTTGTTATGGGGCTCCAAGCAGGTATTACCAGTGAGCAATACCACCTCCGGGAAGCAGCCTGCGGTACAACAACACCTCTCTTCCAGCGCAGTGCAGACATTGAGCTTAGCACAGAGTACCATGACTCCGTGGCTAGTTGGCCTCCGTTGCTCCTTATCTGGGGGGTCTGACTAAAACTTGTACTACTCAATGCCCCCTCAAGGTCTCTGAACCCGCCCACCTAAACTCTGTGCCTCCCTTGAATGACCTCTCGGTTGCCCGCCTGAACCCTGTGCCTCCTTGGGACGACCTCTCTTTCGCCCACTTTGGGTTTTTGTTTTGTTTTCTTGCCAGGCCCCATCCGTCCACCCGCTTTAGATTGATTTCTGTTTTTTTGATGGACTCGTGGGGGCATCTGGTATCCGCCCTTTAGGGAGGGGTAATATCATGTTCCACGCCTGTTTGTGTTATGTTAATTGCACTTACTTTTTTAAATGCAGTTCTTTTCATTCTCGTACTCGTACTCGTACTCGTTGTCTTCCGCTTATCCGGGACCGGGTCGCGGGGGCAGCAGACTCAGCAGAGACGCCCAGACGTCCCTCTCCTCAGACACTTCCTCCAGTTCCTCCGGGTGGAGCCCAAGGCGTTCCCAGGCCAGCCGAGAGAAATAGTCCCTCCAGCGTGTCCTGGGCCGTCCCCTGGGCCTTCTCCTGGTGGGACGTGCCTGGAACACCTCCCGAGGAAGGCGTCCAGGAGGCATCCGGTATAGATGCCCGAGCCACCCCAACTGGCTTCTCTCGATGTGGAGGAGCAGCGGCTCTACTCCGAGCCCCTCCCGGATGGCCGAGCTCCTCACCCTATCTCTAAGGGAGTGCCCGGCCACCCTACGGAGAAAGCTCATTTCAGCCGCTTGTATCCGGGATCTTGTTCTTTTGGTCATGACCCAAAGTTCATGGCCATAGGTGAGGGTAGGAACGTAGACCAACCAATAAATTGAGAGCTTTGCTTTTTGGCTCAGCTCTCTCTTCACCACAACGGACCGGCACAGTGCCCCCATTACTGCGGCAGCCGCACCGATCCGTCTGTCGATCTCCCGCTCCATTCTTCCCTCACTCGTGAACAAGACCTCAAGATACTTAAACTCCTCCACTTGAGGCAGGAACTCCCCTCCAACCTGAAGAGGACAAGCCACCCTTTTCCGGTCGAGTACCATGGCCTCGGACTTGGAGGAGCTTATCTTCATCCCAGCCGCTTCACACTCGGCTGCGAACCGCCACAGCACATGCTGTAGGTCTTGGCTAGAGGGGGCCAGCAGGAACACGTCATCTGCAAAAAGAAGAGACGAAATCCACTGGTCCCCAAACCAGACCCCCTCCGGCCCTTGGCTGCGTCTAGAAATCCTGTCCATAAAAGTTATGAACAGGACCGGTGACAAAGGGCAGCCCTGCCAGAGTCCAACATGCACCGGGAACAGGTCCGACTTAGTGCCGGCAATGCGAACCAAACTCCTGCTCCGCTCTTTTCATTCTAGTTGTATTTAAGTTCCTGTTTCTGTCCCTTCTGTTATTATTGCTGTTGTCATCCCCAGATGTGCTGGGGCTTCCTTGTTCTGTGAGTTTTACATCAAAATATATCCATCCACCATGCGCCTGCCAATGTCCGGTTGTTGCTTTGGTCTTGCTAAACTGCACACTGTGACATATGATGTCAGGGTGACCAATGTGTTTTGCATTTAAACTGCAGCCTTAGAACCCAGAAATGTTTTCAGTAGCAACCAGCCTATTTGCACAATTCGGAGGTGTTGTGCATCATCACAGCTTGGAGCCCTGTTCCACATGATGCGTGTTCGATGCTACAGTATTCATTCAGTTTTTTGGCGTATATTTTCGCCAGTACACATTACTGTCTTTTAGAGCAACCAGCATTTCATAGTTCTCTTTACCTGTGTGTTTGTATGTGACAGGTATGTCCACCAGCTCTATATCCTAGTCAACTGTTTCCTTAGACCTCTGAGAATGGCTGCCAGCTCAAAGAAACCTCCCATCAGCCATGACGATGTGAGCAGCATCTTTCTCAACAGGTGTGTTAGTGTATGTTTGAAAATGTTTAAGAATTTACAAGTGAAAAATAGACCAAAATGTTTTCTATGCTTTTATATTAATTTATCTCAGTCAGTAACACTAGAGAAAAAAAAAACATATCATGATGTGTGTTCAATATGTCCCCAGTGAAACCATCATGTTCCTACATGAGATTTTCCATCAAGGCTTGAAGGCGAGGATTGCCAACTGGCCAACACTGGTGCTGGGTAAGCTGTTACTTGCCCTCACATACGGCACAGAGCACACAAACACATTTCATGTTCACACTCGCTGAAGGCAGTAATCAACACGAAGTTGAGCTTTTTAATGATTCTCTGCTTCAATATTTCTTATTTAGTCCAGACGTCACTGTTGATGTCACTCAGCCCTATTCACAAAACCGCTCGTGTTCCTATCTCAGCCTGCACTGAGCAGACTCATTGTCTTGACAGACAATAACCATCCAGACCAGGAGCCATCTCGCCATCTCACCCCCTAAAAAAAGACCCCTGAGCAGATAAGCATCACCCTGGAGACAGGTGGCTGACAGATGTGGCAGCAAATTACTGGTGACAAATTATAACAAAGTGGAGAATGCTAATTAAACTTGTCAACCTGATGTGACTCTTCTTTTCAGGCAGAATCAAAATGTACACTTTTTTATCGAAAACATCTTTCATATCAATTACTGTTGTTGAAAATATGAGATCTTCTAATTATTCACCCACAACTTATTTGTCACCAAAGAAGATATGTAGATTTTCTTTTTTTATATATTTTTGTTTTTCCTTCTCAGACCATAAAGACAATTTAGGAATGCCGGACTGTGGTTACTTCTTTCATTAAATAGGCTTTATTGATAAGAATTAAAGGTACTGATTGCTGATCTTTTGTTATTGACCTGCCAATACTGATTTAGCCAGTTTCCGTTTCACTTTAAGAATTATAAGAATAAACAGGAGCAGCATTAAAATATTTTCCTCTAGCTATCCTGCTATGAGCAATCATTAATTATTTGTATTAAGAACACACGTGATGTCATGTCACTCTTGTGAGAGTTGTTATTTTAAAAGAAAGAGAAAATGATAACAGATTTTGTTTTTAGTTGTTTTTTATTTTAGCAATTTATGATAGCAATTAATGCATCTAAAGTGGCTAACATAGAAAAAAGCATCCTCAGTGTGTATATTCTATTAAATGTATATCCTTACTTTAACTAAAACCAAAATTCAGCATGTTCAATGACAGACATAGGTTGAAAGCTCAAAGGCTAAAGAGAAACTTTGCTTTAATACATTCAATCTTCCTTTATGTGCTGAAAGTCTTGCTTTTTCTCACCATTTTGCAGCCTGGATGAAATAATTTTCTATGACATGCTGTAAAAGATTATTTGCTTGTAAATAGCTTCTTCTATATCTTTGTGCTTTATCTGACTTCATTTTAAGCACCTTACTTATATTGAAAATAGCTAACTTTACACACTGAAGAATGTTGTTAGTGATCAGTACACTGTTAAGGAAATAAAATCTGATATTCATCCCTCCAGTCAGTGGTCAGGGCTGAATAAGCTGAAAACTGTCAAGTTACAATCACCAGATGATTTTGCAGTGGATCTTCAAGCTTCAAAAATAATGTGCTGTATGTAGTTTAGTTAGGAACATTAATATTGCAGTAGTGTTTGGAAGTCTTTATTTTTTTCCATTTACTTTTTCATATTCTAGAGAAACAGTCCCACAAACATTTAACAACAAAACTAATTTAAGTAATTGGACTAAACCTTTAAAAAATGAAATCTTTGTACAGTTCAGTAGTCATTGATTATAAGAATTCTAATTGATTTTATTGTTCTAAAGATACCCAGAGTTTCTTTTGTCACCCACACAATTATGGCAAACAACGTAGTGACAGTATGACACACTAAACAGTAAAATGAAATATATATACATAATATTCTCGGTCATAATACCCAGGTAATGCTCATTGGGGTTTTCATTGCTTGCTGTACATTTATATTTTGTGTTTTTGCATCCAGCTGACCTGTTCGACATCCTGCTGCCAATGCTAAACATCTATCAGGAGTTTGTGCGTAATCATCAGTACAGCCTGCAGGTTTTGGCCAACTGTAAGCAGAACAGAGACTTTGACAAACTGCTAAAACAGTACGAGTCCAACGCTGCCTGTGAGGGAAGAATGCTTGAGACCTTCCTCACATACCCAATGTTTCAGGTAGACCATACACACTGAGACACTCTGACGCTTAGAAACATACTATGGCATGACTGAAATATATTTATATATATAAATATATCCACAAACATTCTGGTGTTTATTACTTAACTTTGCTTTTCCATAATGCTCTTTCCTCCCAAAAGATCCCTCGTTACATCATAACACTACATGAACTCCTGGCCCACACACCTCATGAGCATGTGGAGCGCAAGAGTCTTGAATTTGCCAAGTCCAAACTAGAGGAATTGTCTAGGTAAGTGCTGAAATACTCTTCATTTCCTATGCACACTGATTATAAATACAAAAATAACTTGTAACTTGTGTTTGTCCAGAGTGATGCACGATGAGGTGAGTGACACAGAAAACATTCGGAAGAATCTGGCCATTGAGAGAATGATTGTTGAGGGCTGCGATATCCTGCTGGACACCAGTCAGACCTTCGTTAGACAGGGTGAGTCTTCATCAGAGCACAGTAACGTGCTTCAGCAGATTGTATCTTACCTGATAAACAAACCTGCATGTTTATTGTGATTTATGCTTTTTCCCTTAAACAGAACATAAGCAGCTGTTTGTAGGAGAGAATGTTTGGGCTCTGGTGTCAACAATGTAGAAACCTATGTGGCTCACATGTTGAACAGCTGTACGCCACAGGGTCTCCTACAGACCCATAAAGTGATCTCTTTCAAACCTTGTCAAGCCGTGGTGGTCCTCTGTGTCTGCTGTCCTTCATTCATTTTGACTGACTGACAGATGACTGACGGTAACTGACTAATAATGCAATTAGTAAGTTATCACAAATTAAATCATTTGCCTCATTACTTCCAATGTGATTTAAAACAAAGTGATGCACCTTTTCTGTTTAAACTTTGTAGCATCCAGTGGTTTCCGACATAACACTCTTAGACCAAGTCAGTTTTTCCTTTATAGTTTATCTTTATTTTCAGTGTTGATAAATAATATCCTTCTAATTACATCAGTAAACTTGACAAACATTAATTTAACAAAGTTTGTTATAGGCTGTGGACATTGTGGCATTGTTGTGGTTGACATGCACTGACAATGTTGCATGTAGCCTGGAGACAAGACAAAAGAAGTGGAAGGCTGGGCTCGCTTTCCCAATTTTAAGCAAAGAGGGCTGAATGTGTTTCAATCACTGAGGAATGACACTTTACAACCCTGCCCTGGAAAGTTCACTCTAGGGTGAAGGAAAGGTGGCTTCAACTGGTTGTTGAACCTTTATTTAAAAAGGACCAGTGTGACTTTTATCTTGGGTGTGGAACAGTGTACCTTTGCGGAGTTGCTAAGAGGTCACGGGAGCTTGGTCGTAAATGCAACGTCTTCATTTTGAGGCTGGTGTTACAGCTTTTGGTGTGCTGGACATGCTTTTAAAGGCTATATGGTACTGATATACAGGTCCTTCTCAAAATATTAGCATATTGTGATAAAGTTCATTATTTTCCATAATGTCATGATGAAAATTTAACATTCATATATTTTAGATTCATTGCACACTAACTGAAATATTTCAGGTCTTTTATTGTATTAATACGGATGATTTTGGCATACAGCTCATGAAAACCCAAAATTCCTATCTCACAAAATTAGCATATTTCATCCGACCAATAAAAGAAAAGTGTTTTTAATACAATAAACGTCAACCTTCAAATAATCATGTACAGTTATGCACTCAATACTTGGTCGGGGAATCCTTTTGCAGAAATGACTGCTTCAATGCGGCGTGGCATGGAGGCAATCAGCCTGTGGCACTGCTGAGGTCTTATGGAGGCCCAGGATGCTTCGATAGCGGCCTTTAGCTCATCCAGAGTGTTGGGTCTTGAGTCTCTCAACGTTCTCTTCACAATATCCCACAGATTCTCTATGGGGTTCAGGTCAGGAGAGTTGGCAGGCCAATTGAGCACAGTGATACCATGGTCAGTAAACCATTTACCAGTGGTTTTGGCACTGTGAGCAGGTGCCAGGTCATGCTGAAAAATGAAATCTTCATCTCCATAAAGCTTTTCAGCAGATGGAAGCATGAAGTGCTCCAAAATCTCCTGATAGCTAGCTGCATTGACCCTGCCCTTGATAAAACACAGTGGACCAACACCAGCAGCTGACACGGAACCCCAGACCATCACTGACTGTGGGTACTTGACACTGGACTTCTGGCATTTTGGCATTTCCTTCTCCCCAGTCTTCCTCCAGACTCTGGCACCTTGATTTCCGAATGACATGCAGAATTTGCTTTCATCCGAAAAAAGTACTTTGGACCACTGAGCAACAGTCCAGTGCTGCTTCTCTGTAGCCCAGGTCAGGCGCTTCTGCCGCTGTTTCTGGTTCAAAAGTGGCTTGACCTGGGGAATGCGGCACCTGTAGCCCATTTCCTGCACACGGCTGTGCACGGTGGCTCTGGATGTTTCTACTCCAGACTCAGTCCACTGCTTCCGCAGGTCCCCCAAGGTCTGGAATCGGCCCTTCTCCACAATCTTCCTCAGGGTCCGGTCACCTCTTCTCGTTGTGCAGCGTTTTCTGCCACACTTTTTCCTTCCCACAGACTTTCCACTGAGGTGCCTTGATACAGCACTCTGGGAACAGCCTATTCGTACAGAAATGTCTTTCTGTGTCTTACCCTCTTGCTTGAGGGTGTCAATAGTGGCCTTCTGGACAGCAGTCAGGTCGGCAGTCTTACCCATGATTGGAGTTTTGAGTGATGAACCAGGCTGGGAGTTTTAAAGGCCTCAGGAATCTTTTGCAGGTGTTTAGAGTTAACTCGTTGATTCAGATGATTAGGTTCATAGCTCGTTTAGAGACCCTTTTAATGATATGCTAATTTTGCGAGATAGGAATTTTGGGTTTTCATGAGCTGTATGCCAAAATCATCCGTATTAAGACAATAAAAGACCTGAAATATTTCAGTTAGTGTGCAATGAATCTAAAATATATGAATGTTAAATTTTCATCATGACATTATGGAAAATAATGAACTTTATCACAATATGCTAATATTTTGAGAAGGACCAGTATATAAAGCAAGAGTTGTGTACATATTCGTAGCACAAAGTTGACCTTGCTTCTCAGTGCTGGTTGGACCCAGCCAGGACTACCTCTTGTCCTCTATCCTGTTTGTGGTGTTCATGGATGAGATCTCAAGGTGCTCTCATGGAGAGAAGAGTGTCTGGTTTAGGAGGCTCAGGGTCTCATCTTTGCCTTTTGCAGATGATGTGATTCAGTTGGAGTCTGGGTTTGGATGTCTGGATATTCTTCTTGGACCTGTTAAACTTGTTGCTTAATCTTGCTTAATAATGTTTTAAAAACCATAATTATATATACGTTTATTGACTTAACACTAATTCAATATGGACACTAGTGTTCAACCTGGAAGCTCTAATTTGACATTGAAAATGCAAAAACATAATAAAAGATTCCTAAGGTTTCATATTAACACAAACAATCTACAGGGTTTGGACAATGAAACTGAAACACCTGGTTTTAGACCACAATAATTTATTAGTATGGTGTAGGGCCTCCTTTTGCGGCCAATACAGCGTCAATTCGTCTTGGGAATGACATATACAAGTCCTGCACAGTGGTCAGAGGGATTTTAAGCCATTCTTCTTGCAGGATAGTGGCCAGGTCACTACGTGATACTGGTGGAGGAAAACGTTTCCTGACTCGCTCCTCCAAAACACCCCAAAGTGGCTCAATAATATTTAGATCTGGTGACTGTGCAGGCCATGGGAGATGTTCAACTTCACTTTCATGTTCATCAAACCAATCTTTCACCAGTCTTGCTCTGTGTATTGGTGCATTGTCATCCTGATACACGGCACCGCCTTCAGGATACAATGTTTGAACCATTGGATGCACATGGTCATCAAGAATGGTTCGGTAGTCCTTGGCAGTGATGCGCCCATCTAGGACAAGTATTGGGCCAAGGGAATGCCATGATATGGCAGCCCAAACCATCACTGATCCACCCCCATGCTTCACTCTGGGCATACAACAGTCTGGGTGGTACGCTTCTTTGGGGCTTCTCCACACCGTAACTCTCCCGGATGTGGGGAAAACAGTAAAGGTGGACTCATCAGAGAACAATACATGTTTCACATTGTCCACAGCCCAAGATTTCCTTGCAGTTAATCAGTTAATCCTGTTGGATGTAGTTTGTCCTTCTTGGTGGTATGCTGGCATTACCCTGGATACCGTGGCTCTTGATACATCACAAAGACTTGCTGTCTTGGTCACAGATGCGCCAGCAAGACGTGCACCAACAATTTGTCCTCTTTTGAACTCTGGTATGTCACCATAATGTTGTGTGCATTTCAATATTTTGAGCAAAACTGTGCTCTTACCCTGCTAATTGAACCTTCACACTCTGCTCTTACTGGTGCAATGTGCAACCAATGAAGACTGGCTACCAGGCTGGTCCAATTTAGCCATGAAACCTCCCACACTAAAATGACACGTGTTTCAGTTTCATTGTCCAACCACTGTAAATTACTCAGATTACTAAAATTAGATAAGGTTTTCTAATTTGGCAGAAGTAATGAAGCTTTTTGTCTGATTTTGTGCTGTGAAAAACAGCTGTGATCTGTTCTGGCATTTTTTCAGAACCTGTGTGAATATCCTGGGGTGTTTGGCTCTCTGTTGTGCCTGTTGACCGGGATATATTAACAAGTCTTTAAAGATACTGCAAAGTGCCTTAGACAGGAAATCAGGCTGATATTTCCGTCCTTTGACTCATCAGAGGAGACTCGTTTTTTTCTTGTTTTGTCCATGTTTTTAATATGTGAAAAGGAGAAAAAAAATGTTTCTCCAAACACTGAAAGGCATTTAGTAAACATGGTTCCTACACAGTCTGAAAAAGTATGGAATTTGGTTTTAGGATATTCCAAGTCTGGATATGTTAGAAAAAATATAATTAGGAAACTATGGAAAATGATTCAAATTTCTTGATTCATTCTCTTATTTCGATGTCTACATGCTCACCTATTGGTCCATCCATTCCTTAGACCATCTGTCTATCTTTTTGTTCATCCATCCATCCATCCATCCAATGAATCTGTCCCTCTGTTCACCTATTCATTTTAAAATATTAAAATTAATATGAACTGAATAGTCTGAAAGCTCTTGAAATATGAGTCTGAAAAAGTATGGAATGTTGACATGAGGAATGTGTAGGAACCCTGAGTGTACAAGTTTGCATGTTTCTTCTTTACATATGTTTGTGCTGCTACAAATGATTGGTAAAGTGAGCTCCCAGCTTAGCCTTAGCATCAGTTTAATGAAAAGTATAATCCTGGGCCCCTTCTGCTCCACAGGCTCTCTGATCCAGCTGCCATCCGTGGAGCGAGGGAAGCTGAGCAAGGTCCGTCTGGGCTCTTTGTCCCTGAAGAAAGAGGGGGAACGGCAGTGTTTTCTCTTCACAAAACACTTCCTCGTCTGCACTCGCAGCTCTGGTGGAAAACTACACCTCCTGAAGGTGACATCACTGTCACCCAGTGTCAGTGGCGCCGGAATAGGGGGGGGACAGGGGGCCATTGCCCCCCCCCCCACTTTACGGCCCTGGCCGGCCGTGATCTGGTCCCAACAAAAATTCACATGGGCTTGACCCAATTGTGCTGAGAGGCTGTGATGGATCTCTCTCTCTCCCTCTCTGGCGCTCTCACTGTCTAGAGACAGACAGAGTCACAAACAAAACGTTTGTGTCTCTTGAAACTTGACAGGATCCGCAAAAACACACGCAGCGTGATATACTTACACGCGCAATGAAATCGGAAGCGCAAAAACACCCCTGTCCAGTTGCCTCAATGAATGTGCAATTCTGGACGTTTCAGCGCAAAGTTGTCAAATTCTGGGAAGAGTTTATGCCAATATGTTTCTATAACACCTGTAGTGTTAGTATCTCACTAAAACTGCAAATAGCTGCATTCATTAATCTGTCATCCATGCGTGATCCAAAAGCAGCTGCCATTTGCAACAGCATCGTGCAGTGCGCACCGATGGCAGGTCGCTATGTGGAGATGAAAAGAACAGCAACAACCTTCTCTGTTCATGTGAACATCTTTGAAATAATAGAATAAAAAAATAATCAGGACCTCTTGCAGCCTCTACCGGTTTGTGTTTCAATGTAGGCCTAATGATTGTTCTTAATAAATTGTTGTTGGGATTATTTGTGATATAATAATAGCCTGTAACATTAACATATTTGGTATTTCCCAGGCTATATTAGATCTCAGTTCAGTGACGTGCGGTGAGGTCCATGACTGGTGAAGCCCTTAGAGTCAGATGTACAAATATGTAAACCCAATATAGAAACTGATATTTAATTGTTTTTAACTCAGTTAAAACTTAGTTGTCCGATCCAGAGGCTGTGGGTTCAGCCGAACTGGAGCAAAACCTCAAAGGAGCGTCTTCGGCCATGGACTGTGAGGGAAGTCGTCCACTTCTAACTGTGGACTCAGTGAGAACCCCAGCTGGCCTGGCACTACGCATTTTCCCATGTAGCGAACAGATGCCCTCTGCTCTGGCCACTTGAAGCGCGCAGGAGGTTGTTGTGCTGCGTCATTATGATCCAGCTGCTGATGTTTTTCCTTCTGTTATGTTTTGCTCCTGCTTTTCTGGACTGTTACAGTTTGTTACGCTGTGTCATCGCTGTCCACATCAGCAGGTTTGTCATGTCAGCATCCGCCCTGATTTATCCTCTCTGTTCATTTGCGCAAGGTGCCTCTGACTGCGTATTTACATACTCGAAGCCTTTACGCTTCTCTTTACACTTCCCTCTTACGAATCTGGGGTTACATAACCCTAGATTCTATGACAATAGGCACAGCCCTTTAAGGTCTGGTGTTTACTGGTTCCTAAAGGCTTAAGAAAAAACGTCTTCTTTGGGAACCGCTTGTCCGGTCTCATCATTTATACTGAGACTGGGATGTGCCCCACTCAGCAGGTAACTGCGGTCAAATGAGCCGACAGTCAGAAATACGCGGTCACGCCAGCCGGCACTAGCTCGCTCTTAAAAACTCTTAAAAACCCGTTATTGGTCATACATAGAGAAGAGCGTGTTCAGTCCTTCTGGACCTCCAGTGGTGGACCACTGACCACCACTGTGTCAGATGTTGGATACTGGATGAGCATTTTGAGGTACTTTGACCCGTTATTTCTCCAAAACTCTACAGTAAAATTATGAAATATTTATTCTGGCTATAGTATAGATGACCCTTTAATATAATCTGAAGAGATTGTGTTGTCACGTCTCATGAGTTCGGAGAAATACATTCCTGAAATTGACACAAATGCCTATACTGGTGTAGTAGGTATTATTTCACCAAACATCCTCAGTGAAATTATAAATTTTTTTCTTTTTACATAAAACATGTATGTGAAAGTTGTAAAAATGTCATTAATATAATGTTCTGAAGGTTATTTTCCTGTTTTCCTCTTACCTTCTCAACCGTTGCCAGGAATGGCATACTTTCTGCTCCATTATCGTAATGCACCTTGTATGCGCGAAGCTAATCTTTAAGAGAGAGCTAGCGTCAGCAGGCGTGACCGTGTATTTCTGACTGTTGGCTCACTTGACCGCAGTAGGAGGTAGCAGGAGGACTACACATAGTGGTCAAAATACATAAACAGAGACTGTAAAGGGCAACTTTTAAAGAGAGAACAGGAGGAAGGAGGGTTCTGGGCTAAAGCCCCCAATATATCCAGACCCTAAAAACGCCCCTTAAGCACCAACATTATAGTGTGAGAAAATTGAGTATGTGCAACGCAACACCCCCACGGCCCCCCCACCTCTAAAATGAATCCGGCGCCGCTGCCCAGTGTTCTCCAACAATACATGATTAAGAAACAAATCTTGAAAATCATTTTCTTCACCTAACAGCAAGGTGGAGTTTTATCCCTCATCGACTGCACACTCATAGAGGAACCAGATGCTAATGATGACGAACGTAAGAGCAGTGTTTCCTTTGTTTACTTGAATACCTCCTGTTGGGTTATTCTTCATCACTTTTAAAGGTTAATTAGATGTCAAACAATAAATAATTTCCTTTAAATATCAGATGTTCATCCTTTAAATACCATGTTTTGATCTTTTAACATTACATAACTATAATTCCTTTTAATGAGAATTTATTTTGCATTCAGGGGGATTGGTAATTATACACATAAATACAAAGAGTGAGGCATTTATGTGGATGTGCATGCTCCATTTTATGTTCAGTCAGGAGTGCACAGAAGAAGGTCTGCTTAATTAACCTGCTGTGCTTCAGTTTTTTTTATTTAGGAACAAATGCATTGAGGTATGTGTTTCAGTGTAAAACGCTGATTTTTTTCTTCTGTTATGCAGCTAAAACAGCTGGTCAGGTGTTTGGTCAACTGGACTTTAAGCTGGTAGTGGAGCCATCAGACTCGCCTTCATTTACTGTGGTGCTGCTGGCACCATCGCGGCAGGAGAAGGCTGCATGGACCAGTGATATTAGCCAGGTAATACACCAACACAGATTCATACAAACACACAATACCAGGAACACCTCCAAACAGCAAGAGCATGTCTCCGCTGGGCATTGAGGGGGCTTAGTGATGAGTAAACACAGACTGTGGTGCTGTTCCCCTGGGCTCACTTCAGCTCACTGCCTCTGTGCTTCACAAACAAGGTAACACCATACAAGCATGTCACAGTGGATTAATTCTTGTCACAGAGAATATGACAGGTGTTTATAATCGCTTCTTTGTCTTGCCGATTCCTTACTAACTCTACTTTTGTAATAAGTTAAAGCTGGAAAAATGAAAAAACAATAAAACACTGTCAAATTTATTGCAGTTGTTTGACAATACGATGCTCTTACCACCAGTTATCGGCTTAATGTTTAGCAAACAAATTTCTTTGTCTGATTCATTTTCATCCTCTTTATATTTACAGTGCATTGATAACATCCGTTGTAATGGCTTAATGACCAGTGTGTTTGAGGAAAACTCAAAAGTCACTGTGCCTTATATGATCAAGTAAGTATCTTTGTATGAAGAAAAACACACATATCTTCATGCTATGCACCTCGAGCGAACTGCATGTTAAAAGTGAAGTGCTATGAAAAGAAATTAGTTTCACAGTTGACACAAGTTTGGGTTATAAGTAGGCCAGTCATGGGCCAGTTTCTGGCATCTAGCTAGACCAAGATATTAAACTAAAGTTTTCAGGCTGCTTCAATTTTTCCATTATACCTTTAGTAGAGCTTAAGGTAATTTTATTAATATGCCAGAGAAAGAGCCAGAGTGACTGGAGTTTTATCTTAGTTTTCACTGTCTGGTGCCTAGATTTACACTGTGCTCCCGTCTCTCCCACCGATTGTTGAGGATTGTTTTTCTTTTGCTTACAAAAAGGAAACGAGTCAGATGGTAGAAAAGTCAACTAAAGGAGTACATCCTATCATTATTATTAAAATAATGCTGTTTTGAAAGTATGTTAAAGGGGACATATCATGTTTAAGCCTTTAAATACATTTTTGTGTACTTAGAGTTTGTAGAAGTGCAGAAAAAGTGAATTTAGTCTCTCACAGTGTTTCAGAGATATCTTTATATTCTGTTTGGGTCATATTTTTCAGTCCGTTCAGTTTTCCCTATCATCTGTTACCTTTTTCCAACTGTTACGTCACAGTATTTGCTGCAGAACACCTAAACAAGGTCGTGGACTTCTGGCTGATCAATTTCGCGTATCTGCTATATTTATTTCTGGCTATGATTTTGTAGTCCCAAGCTCAAGTATGCCTACACTGCCAAAAGAAAAGTTCAGTTTTGTTGATGGGTGTATTAACCTACACAATTCATTACACCGTCCCCCAGCATCAGAACCTCTTCAAAGTGCCTGGTTAAATTTAATTTTTCATGGAAATCTACCCACCCCCATCAGAGAGGAAGATTCCTGTTTCCCCACTTCAAGGACGAGTGCCTTTATCAACCTCCACCAGTATCAAGAAGGATTTGCTGAAAGACTTCACCTGATTAAGGGGTCAGTTCCCTCTGTCTATGGAAACGATGGACACAGCAAAGCGATAAGCTGGAAATAATGATAAATGAAAACAAACTTTATTTTAGACATTCATTTATTGTGTGTTGATATGGCGTCCTGGCCATTGTTTTGATTGCAGTAGCATCGCTCCTTCTGCTTATGTTAGTGCTGTGTGCTGCTTTTAGCTCCTTGAGGACAGAACAGTACTGGGTGTATTGAGTATTACTATTACCTAAACAGTTTTGCATTGTTTTGCCATTTTTGTCTTGTTTCTGAGGTGCTAGATAATTGTTATCAAACTACAATAATGGCAAAATGTTAAAGTGAAGTGCACCTTGATAATTTCAGTGTGAAAAGGAAGGATTTAAGCATGATATGTCCCCTTTAGCCAACTGACTTAACCCAGCAGACAGCCCGACTACTTAAATATCCAGGGTGGACATTTTTCATGCAATAATTCCATTTTCTTCCTGACTCAAATTTTCAGAGTTCTGTCATTATGTTTATTTTAAAATATAAAATACAAATGTGGTTTATGGTTGATATTTCCACAGGCTTTAAATATATAATCTGCATGAATAAAGAAACAGAAACAAAGAACACAAGGAAAGAGAGAGAGAAAGAGGTTAGCAAATACAGAAGAAAAGAATTAATGAAGCTAGGACAAAAGGAAGGAAGGACGACCAGGAAAATAGGAAGGAAGGGAGGAAGGACAGAAGGAAGCAATGGCTTGAAATATAATCTCAGTCTTTGCAATTGAAGTAGTTTACTGATTTTCTAAATTTATATTTAGCTAAAATAAAATGATTTGTTAAATCAGTGTCTTAAGTACATTTAATAGCTCAGTAAGATTTTAAACATGGTTTTGGATCAGATTAACCCTTCTCCAGTTCCTACAACCAATTCGTCCCCATGCAATGTTATCCCCCACCCTTCCATTTCATACCCTACAACACACAAGTTTTGTATCCATGTAGTTAACCATAAAGTGCTTGGGTTTTTCTTTAAGTAATATTGATTTTGGAGAGTAATTGAAATAAATATCATCATAAAACCTAATACATTTTTCAATTTTAAATATTTTAAATTTCACCCTATTTTCATTAATTGCTTTTCTTATCCCTTCCACGGCCAGATAAGTATTGAAAAATGACAAATTATCTTCTAATCCAATATAAAAACCCTAAGTGACCTTCTGCTGGCTGAACTTATTTATTGCAGTGCCAAAACCAAAATTAAAATACAGTGCACTATGACCAGTATCACACAATTACTTCAAATCAAAGCAAGTTCAAAACATCCCTTGGCAGATGGCTCCCTTTTGTTACCAAAAAATGGGATATCAAAAGGACCAAAACCGCCAAAAATATGAAATACTGAAGAGACCAGAATAAAAAATTGTTACATCATGTTATATTTTCTTGTTTATACAGTAAAATTGCAAAACCTCTATAATTTTATTCAGCAACGTAATGCCATGATAATGTCACAGCAGCATTTGCCTAGTTATAAGAGTGAAAACCAAAAGTAAGATAAAACAAATGTGTCAATCTTGTCTACATTGATTTGTGGACATTCAAAGCGTGTAAAAATCCCAGTCACACAAACAAAGATGTTTTTACATGTGAAACTTTTGTGACCATTTTGATACTAATTGATCCATGTAAATGTGAATAAAATAATTGTTTTAAGTCAAAGTTTTACGTATTATGTTGATTTCTTTTAATTTATAGTGTTCATTATTATTTAGCTTTTTACTGGCTTGACCTTGTTTTGCTCGGTTGCATTTAATACATTTTTCTTTACAAGCTGCCCTGCAGTCACCCACATGCTGTTTTGTGTGTCCGTATGTGCGTGCATATGTATCCATCAGATCCGATGTGCGCCTCCATAAAGATGATGTTGACATTTGCTTCAGCAAGACGCTCAACTCCTGCAAGGTCCCCCAGATCCGTTACGCGAGTGTGGAGCGGCTGCTGGAGCGGCTGACCGACCTGCGCTTCCTCTCTATAGACTTTCTGAACACCTTCCTGCACACGTACAGGATCTTCACCACAGCGACCGTGGTTATGGACAAACTGGCTGACATCTACAAGAAGCCCTTTTCCTCCATACCTATCAGGTCTTACAATTTACACATAAAATATGTAATCATGCCTCATCAACCATACAACACAAATATGCTGCAGGAATTACATTGGATTGTTTTGCCTCCATCATAAAAATCTACTGTGTTTCACATGACGTTCTATCTATATCTCATTAGATCTCTGGCTGCACCAGAATTCACTTGCTCTTGGTGGAAAAGTTTGTGTTTAGTAAAAGGATATATTTTGTACATTACTTAACTCACCATAACCAGCCTTTGCTGGATGAGAGCAAGAAAAAAGTATTCAGGCATCAGAGTTGCACAGGAAAGAGCGTTACATGTTTGCATCGGGTCCTTTTCCTAGATCTTAAGCTTTAATCCTTGCTTTTCCAAAGAGATTAAATGAAAGCTGTGTGATACAGAAGGTATATTATGGCTAGACTGTCTCTTTATTATTTAATGCATTTCTGCTAAGCTATTCACATGGATGTAGAGAGGGTTAGTCCATAAACTGAACCTTTTGAGGTGGTTTTCGATAAAAATAAGATATGTTCATACCCCTGGCAGATACTGTAGATAGACTCAGGTAGAGAATATGTGGAGGAAGATAAAGATTATGGTGATGGCAAGAAAGTTTTTCAACCTCAAAAGATTTGGAGGGTAGTGTTACCAACGAGGGTTACCTCACCAACGATAAATACCAAGGGAAACATAGAAAAAGCTCATGGTTGAAATTGGAAACTACTTCTATCTTATTCTTAGAGGGAGTGAGATTTCTATCTTACATCTCATTCCTACATGAAATAAGATTAATAAACACACATAAACATGTATGGAATTTGCCTACACATAAGTATTTAAGTTAGAAGTAAAATTGTCTGCCTTTTGGGTGATGGCTTTTCTCCCATGTGGTCACAGATCATCCTAGAAGTCTAAACATATGGTATCCTGCTTTTCTATGACTCACAGTGTCTCCTTCTTCCTCAGGCACACCTTTCGTCCAAGAGAATAATTCATCACTTTTCCAACATCATCCCTCTGACCACTTGTTGTCTCTGTTATATTTCTTGGATTTTCTGTTTCACACCAACTGTCCCATCCCAACATTAAATTATTTTTTGTCATCCATCTCTCTTGTCCCTACATATTCCAGGGCGCAGCGCCACTCATTTGACCGTCTATCCATCTCATCTATCTGTCCTGACTACAGTCTGAAGATCAAGAAGATAGCCATGGATCAGTCCAAGTAACTTGGTCTTTTCTCTGTTGTCTCTTCTGCACTTCCTCCTGTCTGCTTCTCTCTTCTGATCATGGTCTGAAACTGAACTAATGCATGGCTCTACCTTATACTTAGCCTGACTGACCCTTTTTGTGAATGACTGACTGGGATTGTAATTCCATCTGCCTCTGACATTCTAATAAATCATGTGAACAGAAGAATGAAGAGAAATTTGAATATATTTTAAATTTGTCTGAAATCCACACAAAACCAAAGCATGCTTTCCCACTGGGATAACACCTCCTTTAGACATTTTTTCCAACAGATTGTTTCCCCATTTTTATATAAAAAAATAAATTTTAGTCAGGTATATGAACATCACTGGATCACCTTAGGTGTGCGTCCTCTTACTCTGCTTGATGCTCGTCAGCATACCATTTCTTCTTCATGTTTTTCATGCATTTCCCCATATCCAGCTTTACATTTCTTTTAAGATGCAATGTGTTCCCATTTCTGGAGCTGTAGGAGAGACTTGTATGAATTGAAGAAGCCCGTGTTTGTGTATGCATGATTACTTTACCAACTGAACATTATATTTTTCATTTGACAACAGCATTCATGGTTTAGGCACAGAATCAGAAACCAAATCTTTGGTGACTCTCAGCCTTAAGGACACTCATATTTGTTTAGATCTATATTTGATCCTGATATCTGACCTTAAATTTAAAAATATGGATATATTCTGATCTAAACATTTTGTGTTGCTTTCATTCATTGAGTTGTAGGAGTGAGCATAAAATAAACCTGTCTCTCTGCTATTTTTGCAATTTTGACCTCCAATTGAATTTATATTTATTAGATCAATAATTGCATACAAAGCATCAAAATTATCCTTTTATGACTGTATTCCTATTATTTTCAAGAATGGCTAATGATTCTAAATTACCAGCTATTGAGAGGGAGCAAGGAGGCACCAGATTTCAGAATGAAACAGTAGTTTATCTTTGGCTTTTTAGATGTATAAATTAGTACAAAAAGTTGGTAATAACGTAATTTAACAAGCCTTTCTGACATAATTGTTACTTGTTCATGAGGTGACATTATACCTTGTTAATACTTGAAAGTAATATTAAACAGTTCAGTTAAGTAAGAGTTTACTCTTTCATTGGAACAAAGTCAAGAATATTGGATGGTGGCATTTTTGACCTGTTTTTAACAACTTTTATCAGCAGTTAGCGACATTTACAGTAGGTTTGCTGCCTGTAACGGCAGTCTCTGTGTATTTTCTAGGCTGTAAGTTTTTGTTTTTTTTCATGGACCTTTCCAAATGGCTCCCAAAACTCCTAACTTAAATATCCTTCATGACAGAATGAGAGTAAAAATGAAAAGAATAAAATTAAGCAATGTTCTGTGATCCAATTAGCCTTCCTGTTGTTGCTAATTCCCCTCTGGAAAGTCCAACTTGTCAGCTTACTTCAACAAAACTTTCAATGCTCTAAATGTTAGCAAAAAACACAAAATTGTCGGGTCTCTTGATGCTGGGCAGCAGAGTGCTCACTCTGTAGGAGGGCAGACTGTTCACTGACAGCAGACATTTATAAGTATATATATGTACACCTGTCCAACTGCAAATTTCCTGTCCAACTGCAAATTTCTAATCAGCCAATGACATGGCAGCAACTCAATGCATTTAGGCATGTAGACATGGTCATGTTGAACCTTGAGGCAGATGGGCTACAGCAGCAAAAGACCACACCGGGTGCCGCTCCTGTCCTTCTGATGGTTACTTCCAGCAGGATAACGCGCCATGTCATAAAGCACGAATCATCCTAGACTGGTTTCTTGAACATGACAATGAGTTCACTGTACTCAAATGACCTCCATAGTCACCAGATCTCAATCCAATAGAGCACCTTTTGGATGTGGTGGAACAGGAGATTCGCATCATGGATGTGCAAATCTGCAGCATCTATGTGATGCTATCATGTCAACATGGATCAAACTCTCTGAGGAATGTTTCCAGTACCTTGTTGAATCTATGCCACGAAGGATTAAGGCAGTTCTGAAGGCAAAAGAGGATCCAACCTGGTACTAGTATATGTATAATTTTTAAACCATTTTTATTGTAATTCAGAGGAAGACTTGGCTTGCCGCATAAACCAAGTGAGCTTGATCCTAAGGTCCCAAACTGATGGAAAGTGTTTTGTGATAGAAAATTATAATTATATTCCCTCCCTCCTCCTAGTATTAAATGAGGAGGGGAGAGGCGCGAAGAGAGGTGGCAACTTGGGGTGGGTTTACTTGTTGCCCCCTAGCTCAGCCGATCACCACCTGGTGGTGAGTTGGATATGCTGGAAGAGGAGCAAGCTGGACAGACTTGGCAGGCCCAAGCATATAGTGAGAGTCTGCTGGGAACATCTGACGGAGCCCTCGGGCAGGGATGTATTCAACTCCCTTCTTCTTTGACCAAATTCCGGAGGAGACATAGAGTCTGAGTGGACTATGTTCACCGCCTCTATTGGCGATGCTGCCGTCCATAGCTGTGGCTGTAAGGTCTGCGGTGTCTGTCGCGGTGGCAATCCCCAAACCTGGTTGGTAAACACTGGCAGTAAGAGATGTTGTCAAGCTGAAGAAGGAATCGTATCGGCTGTGATTGGCTTGTGGGACCCCTGAGGCAGCCAAAGGGTACCTTGAGGCCAAGCGTGCTGTGGCCCTGGCTGTGGCAGAGGCAAAAACTTGGGCTTAGGAGGTTTTCGGTGAGGCCATGGAGAAGGACTACCGGTCGGCCTCAAAGTGATTCTGGCAAACTGCCTCAGGAGAGAGAAGCAGTGCTTTGCCACTACTGTTCACAGTGGGGGTGGGACGCTGCTGACCTCGACTGAGGACATTATTGGGCGATGGATGGAGTACTCCGAGGAACTCCTCAATCCTGCCGTCATGCCTTCACTGGTGGAAGCTGTGGAGATAAATCATCAGGCTCTGTCCCACAGAGAGGGGAGGGAGGACTGACTTAAGCTCCTGGAACACCTTGCTTTAGCAAAAAAAGCAAAAAACAAATAAACAGCAAAAACTACAACTCTTTATATTGATGTGACTAGATAAATCATCTTCAGGAGCTTACCATGAGCTGGATGTATACATAAAACTTCACAAACACTTTTTATTATGTATCATTATAAACATAAACATGTGGAGTTCACTAAACTCAACTGGGTCTTTAACATCAACAGTGTGCGTTTGTCAGATAAAACTGATTCAGATATTTGACCACAAAAACTTTCAGGTGTAAATGTTTTGATGCAAAGGAGGAATTTGTGGAAAACCATTTGCCTACTGTTCAGTATGGTGGAGAATGTGTGATGCTGTGGCCCTGTATCTCTTCCAAGTGACTTGGGAACCTTGTTGGAGTGTGTACTATCTGAAAAATATGGCAAAATCAACACAGAAATGGTAAACCAGACAAAAACTCAACCTCTCACTTGACCAGCTTCATCCTCAGGCCTCCTCTCATATTTTCTAACATGAGGGGAGAGCCAGAGAAGACTCTATGAGAGAAAACACAGGACTCTAGGTGATCTAAAAAGACTGACCAAAGCAGAATGGCCAAAGCTCATTCTCTCTGTATGCTTCAAACACATGAAATATTATAGGAGAAGACTAAAAGCTCTTATTGGTGAAATAGAATTGAACAACGTATTGATAGCAGAGGTAAAATGAGTGTGATTTAAAAAAAAAAAAAAATTTATTTCCTTAAATTGTGATATTTCCTCACTGACTAAGCATGCTCAAATTGAAAGTTGGATTTTTCTACATTTTTAGTGTGAGATTATGTTTATATAATTAAAGGTGAATATAGCATAAAGCAATTTACTCAATAAATGTGATATTACATGCTGCCCATGTTAAAGCAACGGTGGGGTACAACAGTCGGCACTCCTTCAAACCCATTAGAGCTTCGTGGTGGAAATAAACTGCACAACACAAACGCTAATGAGAGTGGAAATTGATCATGAACAGTTTCAGGCTGTAAAACCAAACCAACCTGACAGCTACCATAAAGCTTCTCAAAGCCAAGGGATTATGCTTAAACTGATGATAACTGTGTGGGCTCAGCATTCATCTTCACTGGTCTTGATTTGCTGCAGTTTATTGAAGCAGAGTAATCTCCCAGGCTATACAAATTGATAATATTTTTGATGTTTTAAGAAGGCATGGATGTAAACATTGGGGAATAAAAGCTGACGGTCACCAGGGTAACCTCAAAGATGTTTTATTTCCAGTTCAGTGTGCTGTAATACAAATGTGCTACAATAAAGAATCTGACAATACTTTAACATTCTCTGACCACTCAATATAAATGACTCTGAAGAAATCCAATAATCCAAGCCCTCCCAGTGCTCTGTAAAATCTGAATTAAAGGGAAGTATCCTAGCCCAAATACACATTTTTTCTTGTTTCTTATGAAAACTGCTATAACAAAAGTTCTATAATGACCGTATTGAGATAACACTTTTTTCACACAGCTGCAATTTGTTTCTCTTGTTTTCCCTGAACTCTTTCTTTATTGCTTTTTTAATATCTTATTATTTTTCTAACATATTGCTTTTTTCCTCTTCCCAGGTCCTTGGAGTTATTTTTTGCCACAAACCAAAACAACAGAAGTGGCGAGAACATGAATGACAGATCTCCTCGTCTCTGCCGCAAATTTTCGTCTCCTCCTCCGTTATCCATCCAGTCCCGCACCTCTTCCCCTGTCCGAGCCCGAAAGCTTTCCCTTCACTCTCCCATCACTGCCAGGGTAGGAGGCCTTGACCTGACATCTCTGTCCAACTCAAACTTCAACCACAACAGCTCCCAGTCTGCTGCCAGTAGCCCCACTTCTGCTCAGACCCCAACCCCAACAGCTACCTCTCCTCCTTCCTCTTCTAAGTCCCCTCCTCCCGACAACTGCAAGCCATCACAGGATCAAGCTCCTCTGACTTCCTCCTCGCCTGACCAGAGTCCTATCCCAGCAGCTGACAGGGAGGAGGTTCCCAGAATCGATCCTTTCTGTGGAAAACTGAGGCGGAGCATTCGGAGAAGTATGTCAAAGTTTCCTTAAACACAGTCTTCTCAAAACATTCAAATGTCCCTATACAGTATATCAACACTGCTAGCAAAGTTCTCAGAGTGTAAATATTTTAACAAAATGAGCCACCTGTATTTTCAATCAGTTTGTGCCTTATTTGGTCAGTATTATATAGCTATTAGCTTGGTTTATGCTCCCTTGATTTTTCAAGTTTTGCCACATGGCAAACACAAACCTCAAAACAGTGCATAATTCTGACTTTTAAGTAAAAGAACACATGGTTTTCTCTTACAGATACAAATGTTTAAAATGTGTCATGAATTTGTATTTAGCCCCCTTTACGTTGATACACCTAAACTAAACAATGTGCTGCCAACTGTTGTGGCAGCACATTATTTCTATTATACATTATTTGTATTATACAAATTTAAAATATGTTTTAAATTTGTATATTTTCTAATTAGTAGAGTTATCATGTATATAGCCTTATCTCAGTATAAATCCAGCTGTTTTGTTAGCTGTTTTGTTAGAGAACACTGGAGAAGAAACAGCTTCATAAAAACCAAGGAACACAACAGACAGGTCAGAGAAGAACTTAATTTCAACCCAGTTTAGGTTATAAAACAATATCCCCAGGTTTTGAACATATCATGGTGTCATGGCAACTTATTCAATGCATCATTTGAAAATGAAGAGTGTATGGTACAACTGCAAGTGGCTGTTAACTTAAACCGACAGGCCAGGGAAGGAGAGCATTTATCGGAGAATCAGCCAAGGGGCCGATGATATCTATGGAGGAGCTGCAGAGATTCACAGCTGAACAACCACATTTAACTTAGCTGTACAGCTTCTCTGGGGTGTGTTATGTGCTGGTTCATATACTAATCAGAGCAGACGAAGAAGGAAATAACTGATAAAATGATAAAGAAACCTTTCATCAGATTATCAATGCTGTTTTCGTATTTTCACTAAGAGATAAATTACCCACAGTGTTTAAATAATAGATATCTCCTTATGTCTTAAAAACAAGCATTATTAGTGTGTTTCTTTTACTGCTAATAATGTGACCCATCATTTTATTTATCTCCTGTGTGATGTCCTGTCAATGAGCCAAGCTCTGACATTATTGAACAGCAAAACTTTGCACACACACAGAATGAATTCATACAATTTCTTAAAATACAGGTCCTTCTCAAAATATTAGCATATTGTGATAAAGTTCATTATTTTCCATAATGTCATGATGAAAATTTAACATTCATATATTTTAGATTCATTGCACACTAACTGAAATATTCCAGGTCTTTTATTGTCTTAATATGGATGATTTTGGCATACAGCTCATGAAAACCCAAAATTCCTATCTCACAAAATTAGCATATTTCATCCGACCAATAAAAGAAAAGTGTTTTTAATACAAAAAACGTCAACCTTCAAATAATCATGTACAGTTATGCACTCAATACTTGGTCGGGAATCCTTTGGCAGAAATGACTGCTTCAATGTGGCGTGGCATGGAGGCAATCAGCCTGTGGCACTGCTGAGGTCTTATGGAGGCCCAGGATGCTTCGATAGCGGCCTTTAGCTCATCCAGAGTGTTGGGTCTTGAGTCTCTCAACGTTCTCTTCACAATATCCCACAGATTCTCTATGGGGTTCAGGTCAGGAGAGTTGGCAGGCCAATTGAGCACAGTGATACCATGGTCAGTAAACCATTTACCAGTGGTTTTGGCACTGTGAGCAGGTGCCAGGTCGTGCTGAAAAATGAAATCTTCATCTCCATAAAGCTTTTCAGCAGATGGAAGCATGAAGTGCTCCAAAATCTCCTGATAGCTAGCTGCATTGACCCTGCCCTTGATAAAACACAGTGGACCAACACCAGCAGCTGACACGGCACCCCAGACCATCACTGACTGTAGGTACTTGACACTGGACTTCTGGCATTTTGGCATTTCCTTCTCCCCAGTCTTCCTCCAGACTCTGGCACCTTGATTTCCGAATGACATGCAGAATTTGCTTTCATCCGGAAAAATACTTTGGACCACTGAGCAACAGTCCAGTACTGCTTCTCTGTAGCCCAGGTCAGGCGCTTCTGCCGCTGTTTCTGGTTCAAAAGTGGCTTGACCTGGGGAATGCGGCACCTGTAGCCAATTTCCTGCACACGCCTGTGCACGGTGGCTCTGGATGTTTCTACTCCAGACTCAGTCCACTGCTTCCGCAGGTCCCCCAAGGTCTGGAATCGGCCCTTCTCCACAATCTTCCTCAGGGTCCGGTCACCTCTTCTCGTTGTGCAGCGTTTTCTGCCACACTTTTTCCTTCCCACAGACTTCCCACTGAGGTGCCTTGATACAGCACTCTGGGAACAGCCTATTTGTTCAGAAATTTCTTTCTGTGTCTTACCCTCTTGCTTGAGGGTGTCAATAGTGGCCTTCTGGACAGCAGTCAGGTCGGCAGTCTTACCCATGATTGGGGTTTTGAGTGATGAACCAGGCTGGGAGTTTTAAAGGCCTCAGGAATCTTTTGCAGGTGTTTAGAGTTAACTCGTTGATTCAGATGATTAGGTTCATAGCTCGTTTAGAGACCCTTTTAATGATATGCTAATTTTGTGAGATAGGAATTTTGGGTTTTCATGAGCTGTATGCCAAAATCATCCGTATTAAGACAATAAAAGACCTGAAATATTTCAGTTAGTGTGCAATGAATCTAAAATATATGAATGTTAAATTTTCATCATGACATTATGGAAAATAATTAACTTTATCACAATATGCTAATATTTTGAGAAGGACCTGTACAAGAATTTATTAACAAAAATAAGTCAACTCAAAGTCAAACATATTTCAATCAACAAACTCTTTACTATGCTAAAACAATCCAACTTAACTACCAAGCAGAATGAAAGAATAATGAAGACTAATGGGCTACGTACAATATAAACAAGTTGATTAAAGATGGTTGAAAACCATGATCAAAAGAGTGATGCAATATTGCCACACAATGCTATTTATGTTTGAGAAACAAGGATTATCTTGAAGAATCTGGAAATGAACTTAAGTTAGTCTTGGAACTAACTTAGGCAATAATTGGTATACCTTCAAACAACCATTCACAATGCAAGATCAGATAAAACATTATTTTTATTAAATAACATTTTAAAGAATGATTTGCCGAATAAAACCAACCTTCTGGATGACGAATTCTCAACTGTGTTTAATTAGCTGCCTTTATTTATTAAAGTATTATTTAAAGAAACATTATTAAGGAAATATTAAAATAATATTTAAGGAAATATTATTTTGAATATGAACCAAACCTTCCTGGATAAATGGGTCTAAATGGTGCTTAATTAGCCAGCAAGTTTAGTAAAATAATATTTAGGGAAATATTTTTTCCTAGACTGGAAACTAACAACCTTTCTGGGTAAATGTTCTTCAGCTGACTCAACTTAGCTGTTAGCAGTTGGAGCTAACAAAAGATGCATATAGTGGTTACCAGAATTAAACGCATACCTTTAAACTGCCACTAAAACTAGCACTTACTGTAGCCGAGTTTCTCAACACAAACAAAAACAAATGTCATTAAATAACATTTAGATTATTTACCTCTAAACTAATCTTCTCTGCCCAAACACTACCTCTTACGTGAACTGTGCTGACGAAGTTGAGTAAAGCATCCATGGTGAACAAAGGGTTAACTTGCAGCTAACCTCCGTATCTGTGGGAAAGGGCTTTAGCTGGCCCGGCTGAACTGTGACAAAGGCACGTTCGGCTCCTTGAGTGGCAGCGATGCGGCGGGGTAGCTCTCGCTACCTGGACGTGCACACAGGAAGGCGTGCGATGCGGTCTTGGCCTCCTTTTCCAGGCCAGGGGCGAAATTCGCTTCGATTAGGGCTGCTTCTGGAGGCCTCAGAAGTCAAGTCAAGCTTGTCTCTTTACACCCTTTATAGGAATGAATGCCGGATACTCAAACAGCAAATCATTACTTAACTTTGTTGCATGTGATTGTAGTCACTCTGGATCCAGTTTGAAGAGTTATGTCTGTTTGCCAGCAAAAAGACATCAATGCGCATGTCTCTTCCAGTTCCGCTGGGGACCTGCGTTTTATTCAAACAGTGACGTCACGGGAAGTCCGCTGTTACTCCCTTCTTGTTCTTGTTCCTGGCTGTGGTGGAAGTAGGTTAATGCGATTTATTCTGAAAGTTCCAGAAAAGTTCTTACTGGCCTGTAATGTTGTAACCCTTGGCTGGGGTCCCAACAATTTTAAGCCCTATCACACAGAGATCCATTATCTCTTAACCACAAAATGGGAAAGACAATAGAATGTGCTATTTAAGTAAGGCAGATGTTCTTCATAAGGGAATTGCAACAAGTACTCTTTTACTCTTCAGAAATACTAATAAAAACATTTATGAGTTTCATCTTTCACTATCTTGACATACTGTATACTTGTGGTTCTGTTCCTGTCCTGGTCAGTGTCTCTTTTTGTGCACAACCAAAGGTTATATGCATGTTTTCTTTTGAAGACGTTAACTACATTCGCAGCAGATCTTTACAAAGTGGGTCAAAGCCCAAACCAATTTTTGCAAAAAAACAAATAACTAATAATATATGGTGTGTTTATAAAATGATTTCTTCATGATCCCACAAAAATGTTGTCTTGTCCTGTATACCAGGAGCACTAATGGTCACAATCATGACCAATTCTGTAATATTTGTTCTCTTTCTCCTGTTCTGAAAATGCTGTCCAGCCGTATTGGAATCTGCTTCTTTGGAAAAAATCATCCCAGAGTCTCCACAGAGCAGTGAAGCGGGAGACATGTCTCCATGTCGCTCTCCGTCCACACCACGCCATCTCCGCTATAGACAGCCTGGGGGTAAGTCCGTGGGTGGGCTGGTGTGCTTTATTGCATATGGTTACTCCATAGTGCCAGGTGGGCAATGCTGTGCCTGCTGACAGGTTACTGATAAATAGAGTGAACTAAAGATCGTTGACCCTAGAGCCTGACATCTTTGGCACATCATCATAACAAAAATCTCAAACCCAAATGGTGGCATTAATTGATAAACTAAGTCTCTAAAATTATTTTTGTATGGTTTTATATGCATTAAGCCCAAACAGATTACACAAAGGACATTGATAGAGTTTAATTAGTTAACTGGATTGCTAGGGACTAAATCGGCATTGTTGACATAAAGATGAACTTGATTTCTGTTTTCAATTTCAAGATTTAAATTGGACGTCATTTTAACACTGTGAAATGTTGATCTTTTAATCTAGGGATCAAATACCTGTTTTTTTGCCATTGTGCTTTTCTCTTTTCATATAAAACCTTCCATAACGTTTTACATAAATAAATTTACAGTCAACAAACTGAATTATACTTATATTACTTATACTTTTATGGAAGGGGTTCTTTTTACGTTTAAAAAAAATACATTTAACTCAGCAAAACTGTATTTACATTCCTTGTAAAACCCTTTTTTAAAGGTTCTTTGAGACGACATTTGTTGCAAACCCTCCCAGGCAAAAACATTGGTACATTCTTTTCTAGATAAACAGTTTAAATCGGGTTAAGTTCCAATATTTTATTTTAGAAATAAGCAAAAACACATCCTTTTCAGTTTTTCATCATGCAATTATTAAACACATTATTCGTCATTAGGATATAAATAAGTTGACAGAAAAATTGACAAATTTTGCTCACTATAACAAAAGAATGATCTCAGCGGACATCATTTAAGACATACAGTGCCTTGCGAAAGTATTCGGCCCCCTTGAACTTTTCAACCTTTTGTCACATTTCAGGCTTCAAACATAAAAATATAAAATTTAAAGTTTTTGTGAAGAATCAACAACAAGTGGGACACAATCGTGAAGTGGAATAAAATTTATTGGATGTGTCAAACGTTTTTAACAAATACAAAACTGAAAAGTGGGGCTTGCAATATTATTCGGCCCCTTTACTTTCAGTGCAGCAAACTCACTCCAGAAGTTCAGTGAGGATCTCTGAATGATCCAATGTTGTCCCAAATGACTGATGATGATAAATAGAATCCACCTGTGTGTAATCAAGTCTCCGTATAAATGCACCTGCTCTGTGATAGTCTCAGGGTTCTGTTCAAAGCACAGAGAGCATCATGAAGACCAAGGAACACACCAGGCAGGTCCGAGATACTGTTGTGGAGAAGTTTAAAGACGGATTTGGATACAAAAAGATTTCCCAAGCTTTAAACATCCCAAGGAGCACTGTGCAAGCAATCATATTGAAATGGAAGGAGTATCAGACTACTGCAAATCTACCAAGACCCGGCCGTCCCTCTAAACTTTCATCTCGAACAAGGAGAAGACTGATCAGAGATGCAGCCAAGAGGCCCATGATCACTCTGGATGATCTGCAGAGATCTACAGCTGAGGTGGGAGAGTCTGTCCATTGGACAACAATCAGTCGTACACTGCACAAATCTGGCCTTTATGGAAGAGTGGAAGGAAGAAAGCCATTTCTCAAAGATATACATAAAAAGTCTCGTTTAAAGTTTGCCACAAGCCACCTGGGAGACACACCAAACATGTGGAAGAAGGTGCTCTGGTCAGATGAAACCAAAATCAAACTGTTTGGCCAAAATGCAAAACGATATGTTTGCCGTAAAAGCAACACAGCTCATCACCCTGAACACACCATCCCCACTGTCAAACATGGTGGTGGCAGCATCATGGTTTGGGCCTGCTTTTCATCAGCAGGGAAAGGGAAGATGGTCCAAATTGATGGGAAAATGGATGGGGCCAAATACAGGACCATTCTGGAAGAAAACTTGTTGGAGTCTGCAAGAGACCTGAGACTGGGACGGAGATTTATTTTCCAACAAGACAATGATCCAAAACATAAAGCCAAATCTACAATGGAATGGTTCACAAATAAATGTATCCAGGTGTTGGAATGGCCAAGTCAAAGTCCAGACCTGAATCCAATCGAGAATCTGTGGAAAGAGCTGAAGACTGCTGTTCACGTACGCTCTCCATCCAACCTCACTGAGCTTGAGCTGTTTTGCAAGGAAGAATGGGCAAGAATTTCAGTCTCTCGATGTGCAAAACTGATAGAGACAAACCCCAAGCGACTTGCAGCTGTAATTGCAGCCATGGGTGGCGCTACAAAGTATTAACACAAGGGGGCCAAATAATATTGCACGCCTCACTTTTCAGTTTTTTATTTGTTAAAAACGTTTGACACATCCAATAAATGTCATTCCACTTTACGATTGTGTCCCACTTGTTGTTGATTCTTCACAAAAAATTAGAATTTTATATCTTTATGTTTGAAGCCTGAAATGTGGCAAGAGGTTGAAAAGTTCAAGGGGGCCGAATACTTTCGCAAGGCACTGTAAGTAAAGTTATGCCTCATAATGTCAAGTGATTCATTTGGAGGGATTGGTAATGCTGATGTGCTGTGATAAGAGACCATTTAATGCGCCTCTTTCTATTGGATTGCAACAGCAGAAAAAAGCAACAGCATTGTTGCGGCTGATGATAATTATGTGTCTGTGTCTACAGTTCAGTCTGGGGAGAATTCACGCTGCTCAGTCTCTCCTGCCTCAGCTTTTGCTATTGCAACTGCAGCAGCTGGACATGGTACCCCACCAGGTAAACACACCAAATGCACACAGAGTACAGAAACCTACTTTGGAGCTTTGAACTAAATGATTTATTTCATAACCATTAATAAAATGAGAAAACTAAAGAAAGACTTCTGTCTCATACAAGTTTTTATTTGTTTCTTGTGTCAGGATAAAAAAGGTAATTCGTGTTTTAATAAACAAATTTCATTTAACATTAATATTTATTCAAAATGCTCAAAATAAATGAACAGCGTTACTTTTGTTTTTATACTGTATCCATTAGTACTAGTTTTATGGTTCTAAGTACAATATATTGTGGAAAAAATACAATATTCATTCATTCATTCATTCATTCATTCATCTTCTCTACCGCTTATTCCATAGTGGGTCACGGGGGAGCTGGTGCCTATTTCCAGCAATCTATGGGCGAGAGGCAGGGTACATCCTGGACAGGTCGCCAATCCATCATAGGGCAAAAGTACAATATATTATGGAAAAATATGTGAAATTCTTAAAATTTGTTGCTAAACCATTCAAAACACTGTCTACGAAAAGGTTTTAAAGAGCTTTTGGAGGAAAACAGAAAAATAAATTTTGTATAGATATTTAAACTGCTTACTTATGCTTATTTATAAAATTATAAAGGAACTCTGTTAGATATTACATGTGAAAACTGTTATTGTTTATGAAAAACCTACAGTGATCTCCACAGTTATTGGCATGCCTTGCATATGTATGTAAAAACCTTTAAAATAAATGTAGTGCACTAGCATATTCTCTAACTAAAAATCTTTGATAGTGTAATCTTTTATTGAGTTACTTTATTCAGTCGAGAAAAAAAAATAACATTATTAACTAATATTAAACATCTCCTGGTGTTTCAAAGAGTCCATAAAGCCATGATCTCTAGTAAGTTTTGGAGGTGCTTCAGAAGAGAAACAGTCTCAAAGCATGCCAAAAACCTGCACTATACTCACTATACTGTAGTGAGCATGAAAGGCTATTACACATATTCATCCTTTGTTTATTGCCAAACCCAGTTTGATGGTGTTTTTGGCTGGAGAACGTAATCTTAGTATCATCTGACCTAAGCACAGAATTCAATTTTAAGTCTGTTTCAGAGTTTAGCAAACTCTTAATGTTTATGTTTCTGATGGTAAAAATAGAATATAAAAAATATTTGTTCCTGGCATCAATCTTACTTTATTGGTGAGTTTAGCTGATTTTTTTTTTTTTTTTTTACTTCTCTTAGCATTCTTCTCTCTGTGTGTGGGGGCAATTTCTTTTAAGTTATTGCTCTGACAAGGGATAGGGGAAAGGTAAAGCGAGTAGCTAATTTCTTGTAGCGATTTTCTTGACTTAAATTAACACACATCTACCTTTCTTGAATAGCAAGTTCTCTTGTGTTTCCCATTTTGAAGAGTGGCTAAGAAATGACCCTCTTGGTTGAACCGTTTTCATACCCCAGGGAGACAGGAAATCTAGACTGATATAAGATTCCACCCGTTTAATAATGTGGAAGCTCTGTTGTTGGATTTACTCTGACATAAAATAAACACTATAAATCAACATCATTGGTCTGAGAAGTTACTCATTGCCATCTGCACCAAAGCACCTTTGTGTGGCTACTTCTACAGATAGCTATCGTTAACCAAGACAAGTCAGCAGCTGTATTTTCTAAAACAATTACTCAGTATTTTTGTGTTTCTCCGATCACAGAACAGCTATTCACTTCACTTAGGGCTCTATTAGCCTAAGCCAGTCAAAACATTAAGATCTGTGGATGATTTGCACCTCAGTTAGATGACTAATCTGTTAAAATACTGCTGATATGAAACCCTTATATATGAGAACTTTTTTTGTTTGTATTCACTCTCCCTCACAGTGTTTACTAACTCTGAGAGGACCTGTGATAAAGAGTTCATCATCCGCAGAGCTGCAACCAACAGAGTCCTCAATGTGCTGCGTCACTGGGTCTCCAAACACTCACAGGTTTGCTTCCACCCACTGCTGTGTGCAGGTCTGACTGTTCCTGCTGGTGTTAATGTATTTATGTGGTCTAATTAAAGCAGGTGACTGATGGGTTCTTTTGCTGCTCCACTGCTCTCAGCTGAAAAAATGTAAACAGCTCACTTGCACACAGACACACACAGAATATTGTTTTTGTTTAAGCTGGACAGCCCGCTCTGCCGACCAACTCCTCTGCTAAACGGCCGTTGTTTAATGAATTTAACATGAAGGTAATTGCCTGACTGTGCACAGAGGTCGTTCCAGGCGAACTGCATTGATCGGTTTTTCTGTATGTTTCTTCAATAATGCAAAATACTGCAATGACAGCACCGCTTTAGTCAGCTTATTAACACACAGGCGAGCCTAGAAACACACATACACTCATATTCATTTATCTTTTAGTGGCTAAAGAACAAGAAGAGCTTGTTAAAACTGACATTTGAGCAAGAGCTGAGGTGGGAGGTAAATGGGAATATGCAGGAGAAGAAGGTGTAAAGACTGTTAGGAATGAGAATTTGGGATGGTTGGAAATGCTCTTACATCTGTAACTGCTCATCCTGGGAAACTACTCTGTGGGCAAAGTGGAAAAGCTACAGTAATTTTATTTAGATGTTTTGATTATGAGGATGCTCAGCCTAGGTGTCTGTTTGTCTTTGTGCTTAGGACTTTGAGATGAATGGGGAGCTGAAAATGTCAGTGATTTATCTCTTGGAGGAAGTGCTGAGAGATCCTGACCTCCTGCCTCAGGAGAGAAAAGCTACTGCCAACATATTAAGGTACGAGACAAACACAAAGCAGCAGCAAGTGCATAAAAAAACACATTTTATCAAACAAAATCCATTTTGATAAACATCTTTTTTTTGTTCTGTTTGTTTTTGTTTTTCTCCCAGTGCCCTTTCTCAAGATGAGCTGGAGGATGTCCAGTTGAGGATAGAGGACATTTTACAGATGGTGAGTTAACTAGGGCCTTTTATGAAAAAATAAATAATTTTTACCATTTTATCTGTACCTTGCAATAATTGTAGGCATACTGAGAATTTATCAACTCTTCTTCCAAAATCCGTCCTCATAAACTGCAGTCTAACTTAATGATGTGCCATTTAATTTTTATTTATGGCTTCGTGACACTTTCCATATATATTATTAATAATGCTTCCAAATACTGTATCAAATAAATTAAAAACAATTGTATACCACAAGTTTCCACTGCAAAAGTGTTTATATACTTCATACTTCAAATATTTCACGATTTGTCAAAGAAAAACCACAAAATTGTATGTATTTGATTGGAATTTCATGAACAAGCATGTTTTTTCAGAACTTTTTTCAAACTTCTGAAAAGTTTGACATGCATTTGTAATCAGCTCACTATACCCTAAAATAAAATCCACTCCAACGCTTTGCTTTCTGAAACGTTCTAATTAATTATTCGAGTCCACCTGTGTGTAATTTTATCTCAGTGTAAATACAGCTGTTCTGTGAAGGCCTTGGAGGTATTTTTGAGAGAACAGTAAACAAACAGGATCATAAAGACCAAGGAACACAGCAGACAGGTCAGAGATAAAGTTGTGACAAAGTTTAAAGGAAGGTTAGACTACCTTCTCACCTGAGATATCTACAGCTCAGGTGGGGAAATCTGTTGATAAGATGACTATTAGTTGTGGACTAAACTAATCTCACCCTTATGGAAGAGCAGCTTGAAAAATGCTGTTGTTGAAAGAAAGCCATAAGAAGTCCCATTTAAAGTTTGCCACATGCCAAGTAGGAGGCACATCACCCTGAACACACCTTCACCACAGTGAAACATGGTGATGTCAGCATCATGCTGTGGGGATTATTTTCTTTAGCAGGGCATAGAAGCTGGTCAGAGGTCATGGGATGGTGAATGGAAGTAAATATAGAGCAATCCTGAAAGAAAACTGTTCAAGGTTGCGGCTCAGTCAAAGTCAAGACCAAAATCTAATTGAGAATCAGTGGCAAGTTGTGAAAATTTATGTTTACAAACAGTCTCCACAAAATCTGACTGACCTTGAGCTAATTTGAATAGAATAACCAGCAAAAGATTTAGTCTTTAGATGTGAAAAGCTTGTAGAGACATTTAATTGCCATAAAAGATGGTTTGTATAAAGTATAGACTCAGGGTGGCTTAACACAAATTCACACCACTGTAACGTCTGACAACCGTCTAGTCTTGGTCAGTCCTCATTGTCCTGTCCTCCGGGCAGAAGGGGTAAGGACACCCTCTCCTGACACTTAGCTGTCATTAGTTATATCCATCACAGCTGCTCCCTCTATTAGACATTTATATCTTGTTATTGATGCTTGTTTATGAGTCTGTTCTTCATGTGTGTTTTAAGGCGGACTGTCCAAAGGCTGAGTGTTTCGAGTCTCTCTCAGCGATGGAGCTGGCTGAGCAGATCACTCTGCTGGATCACATCGTATTCAGGAGCATTCCCTATGAGTCAGTCCTTTCATAACACTCTTTAACTCTGTTGTCAGTATAATGCAAACAAAAATTAGATAGCCACTGAGAAAACCCTGAAAAAACATGATTGACAACATTAAGATTATCAAACTCTTTTGTATTTTTTAAGACAGAAAATTAACTTTTATTCATGCTCTTTCAAGTCTTTCAAGGTTTATCTTTGGACTTTGGCTGCTTTTTTTCACTTCTTTGCTTTCCATGCCTTGTAGTCTGCACTTAGAAACTGAGTGGTCAGCTGGAGGATGAAAAAAGTGTCGAGGTGAAAGAAAAACTGTCTACATCAGATAAAGTGCAAAAAGATCATAATTTTTTTTTTTCATTTATTTTTCACCAAGCCGTCTGTTATAAGTAGAAAAAAATATGAGTTTATCCCTTGAGTGTTGAAGCATTTCCATTCCTATATTAGGGTTCATATGTCAAAGTTATGTGGTTTAACATTCCACTGTACATGAAAAAATAGGAGACAGACCCCAGAGGAAAACATCTGCAAAACCCCCAGAACAGACAGGAATCCCAATGCTATACATTAAAAACTTGATCTGAGTTTTGACAGACTTTGTATGTGTCTTCCCTCTGTCAGAGAGTTCCTGGGCCAGGGCTGGATGAAGATCGATAAGACTGAAAGGACTCCCTACATCATGAAAACAAGTCAACACTTTAATGATGTAACTCTTGTCTAACTGCAAATGTATCTTATTTATCTTTAGTGCCCACTATCTCTTTGAAAATCTCCAAAATTTCCCTTCCAGATGAGTAATCTGGTGGCATCCCAGATTATGAGCCACACTGATGTTGGTTCGAGAGCCAGCTCCATTGAGAAGTGGGTTGCTGTGGCGGACATCTGTCGCTGTCTCAACAACTACAACGGAGTTCTGGAGATCACGTCTGCGCTCAATCGCAGCGCCATCTACCGTCTGAAGAAGACTTGGGCTAAAGTCAGCAAACAGGTAGAAACAACATGTACAAAGCATTTTTAACTGCCAATATATTTTCAGTCCCACACAGTACAAAGTATCCTAATGATTTTACTTCTAATGTGTGCCTAAATGTAAAACCTAGAAATGACAAAAATGCAATTTTATATTTATAATAATCTAATCCTCAGATGGCCGCTCATTTACTAAGGAGATCAAATTTCACTTTTTAATTTTATTATGGCCAACGCAATAAAAATAAGTGGGTCAGCAGTTAATGTAGGGTCCATATTTGTTCTGTGTTGTTTGCAGTAATCCTTTTAAAATAAATGTTAACGTGTGTTTGTGGTGTCGTCCAGACTAAAGCTCTAATGGACAAACTGCAGAAGACCGTGTCCTCTGAGGGAAGATTTAAAAACCTGAGGGAGACGCTGAAAAAGTAAGACATGGTAGTTACTATAAGATATAAAAAAAACAAAAGATCATTTTAACCAGTCCTGAAACAGTTTGTCGTCCAGAGAGTTCTGGTCAGAGATTTACATGAATGGTATATTAACTTTATTTTATTTATTTGAACACAGTTTACATAAGGTTTATTGATAACACAACAATCACATTTAGTCATTTTTGAAAAGAAAATTGGGTTTAAATTTTCTCGAATCCATAAATCATCATAATTAACAGAAGTAAATGCTTGAAAACATCACCAATGTTTAATTAATCTATGTAACGTGTTTTACTAAGTAACCTGAGTTACTGAAATATCTAAACTTTACAATAATATTATATTGTATTAAATATGACTGTAAACTGGTTGGCCTCCTGCCACAGACCTAGCTTTTAAACAAGGTTGAGGTCAGTATTTTGGGATAGCCCTTCCTAAAGTTTAGCTTGCTTTGTTCATTCCAAAGCCAGTTTTGATGTTAGGTTTTTAAATCTTTGTCCTATCTAAACACCCAACTGTGTCCAAATTTCAACCATCTGACCGAAACCATTACCCTAAGTTAACGGAAATTGGTTACAGTGTTCAACAACAAGCTACGAACTACCAAGGCTTAATCTGACCGTAAACTCTAAAAATGATGGAACACCAGTGTTACTGTCTACAGTCATATAAGTTTTAACTTGCCATCAACTGAGATGGAGCCAAGCTAGAAAGAAACTTTAAAATGAATACATCTAACCTCAATTTGCAACTGCCTCCAAGAACAAGCCAAATGCTTTCCGGACAAGTTTTATGGTTGGATGAGACAAACATTTAACTGTTTGGCCAGTTTGCAAGATTTGCAAAGATTGATGTAAGGTTTTACACCTAAGAACTAGCATTATGTTGTAAAGCTGTTTTGCTGTCAGTGCTGCATCTTACAAAGTCAGTGGAATAAAGATGAATAAGGAGTAGGACTTCTTCTTAGGTCTTCAACTTCACCTCAAATCAGCAGCTAAATGGTTAAAACCTGGACACAACTGGTTCTGAAATGGATAAAGCAGACCAGCATCAAACTTCTGGAATAGCCTTCCCAAAATGTTAACCTTGAAAATGTATGTACGATATTTAATGTACATGAAACTCTCAACTGGAGAGTTGAAAAAGATTATTGGAGCTGTATGCATATAGTCTCTCTGTATAAGTCTGACCTTATAGAAATCTTATAAATTCAAACTTGTGCAGCTGATTCTTGTTTTATATACAGGTCCTTCTCAAAATATTAGCATATTGTGATAAAGTTCATTATTTTCCATAATGTCATGATGAAAATTTAACATTCATATATTTTAGATTCATTGCACACTGACTGAAATATTTCAGGTCTTTTATTGTCTTAATACAGATGATTTTGGCATACAGCTCATGAAAACCCAAAATTCCTATCTCACAAAATTAGCATATTTCATCTGACCAACAAAAGAAAAGTGTTTTAATACAAAAAACGTCAACCTTCAAATAATCATGTACAGTTATGCACTCAATACTTGGTCGGGAATCCTTTTGCAGAAATGACTGCTTCAATGTGGCGTGGCATGGAGGCAATCAGCCTGTGGCACTGCGAGGTCTTATGGAGGCCCAGGATGCTTCGATAGCGGCCTTTAGCTCATCCAGAGTGTTGGGTCTTGAGTCTCTCAACGTTCTCTTCACAATATCCCACAGATTCTCTATGGGGTTCAGGTCAGGAGAGTTGGCAGGCCAATTGAGCACAGTGATACCATGGTCAGTAAACCATTTACCAGTGGTTTTGGCACTGTGAGCAGGTGCCAGGTGGTGCTGAAAAATGAAATCTTCATCTCCATAAAGCTTTTCAGCAGATGGAAGCATGAAGTGCTCCAAAATCTCCTGATAGTTAGCTGCATTGACCCTGCCCTTGATAAAACACAGTGGACCAACACCAGCAGCTGACACGGCACCCCAGACCATCACTGACTGTGGGTACTTGACACTGGACTTCTGGCATTTTGGCATTTCCTTCTCCCCAGTCTTCCTCCAGACTCTGGCACCTTGATTTCCGAATGACATGCAGAATTTACTTTCATCCGAAAAAAGTACTTTGGGTCACTGAGCAACAGTCCAGTGCTGCTTCTCTGTAGCCCAGGTCAGGCGCTTCTGCCGCTGTTTCTGGTTCAAAAGTGGCTTGACCTGGGGAATGCGGCACCTGTAGCCCATTTCCTGCACACGCCTGTGCACGGTGGCTCTGGATGTTTCTACTCCAGACTCAGTCCACTGCTTCCGCAGGTCCCCCAAGGTCTGGAATCGGCCCTTCTCCACAATCTTCCTCAGGGTCCGGTCACCTCTTCTCGTTGTGCAGCGTTTTCTGCCACACTTTTTCCTTCCCGCAGACTTCCCACTGAGGTGCCTTGATACAGCACTCTGGGAACAGCCTATTTGTTCAGAAATGTCTTTCTGTGTCTTACCCTCTTGCTTGAGGGTGTCAATAGTGGCCTTCTGGACAGCAGTCAGGTCGGCAGTCTTACCCATGATTGGGGTTTTGAGTGATGAACCAGGCTGGGAGTTTTAAAGGCCTCAGGAATCTTTTGCAGGTGTTTAGAGTTAACTCGTTGATTCAGATGATTAGGTTCATAGCTTGTTTAGAGGCCCTTTTAATGATATGCTAATTTTGTGAGATAGGAATTTTGGGTTTTCATGAGCTGTATGCCAAAATCATCTGTATTAAGACAATAAAAGACCTGAAATATTTCAGTTAGTGTGCAATGAATCTAAAATATATGAATGTTAAATTTTCATCATGACATTATGGAAAATAAAGAACTTTATCACAATATGCTAATATTTTGAGAAGGACCTGTAATTATTGAAATTGTACGTTGTGTAAAAAAAGTAGTTCAAATGCATCAGTAAAGGTCCAAAATTTTTATGACATTCATGCTGATGATACGTGTATGTAAACTTCTGACCGGAATTGTATCTCTTTCAAACGCTCCAGCTGCAACCCTCCATGTGTGCCATACCTGGGAATGTATCTGACAGACTTGGCCTTTATTGAGGAAGGAACTCCAAATTTTACCGAGGAGGGTCTTGTTAATTTCTCCAAAATGAGAATGGTAGGAGCGAAAGATCCTCAAATCTGCACCAAAGGAGAAATACATCAGGACTGCTTTTTATTCATCATGTTTTGTTTACATTTCCATTAGATATCGCACATCATCAGGGAGATCCGACAGTTCCAGCAGACGCCTTACAGAATAGAGCATCAACCTAAGGTACTTTTCTGCTGCAGTATCTTAATTTCGGATGGAAGTTGTTGCAGATTTGAAGTATATTTACAAAAATAATCTAAATGCTATTTTTCTTAGAGGAAAAGGAATGTTGTTACTGTTCAGAGATAGAGCAACAAAAACTTTACAGCCAATCACTTCTCATTAGAGAAAACACTGTTAGGTATTTGTAAAGTGAAAAAACATCTTGTGCATATTTGAATGCTAGGACAGGCAGTATTCTCAGAAGTGAGGGACACTTGTGGTCTCATAGCATTGTAGTGCCTCCTTTGACTCTCATGCAACTACATCATAGTATACATACATGGCAGGAGCAGACAATGTTCCTGAGAGCAAAGCAGCAGTTCAAAAAGGAGCATAAGCCTGTTTGGCAGAGTTAAGATACATGCTGTAGACCTTGCATATGCTCTGTAAGCAGCTGGGACTATAATTTATTTGTGGGATTTCTTTAGTCGCTAGTAGCTGGTCTTAGCTACCACCTTTAGGAGGTGTGTTTATTCAGATTGAATTTGAAAATTACAATGAGTCATCCCTTGTGTCTTTATATTTTGTGTTCACGAAGCCAAGATGCACCATTTAGAAATAACTGTCACACTCTACATAGTGCTTATGGTGTATTCGCTAATGGTAAGAACTCATGGTTTTAGGTTTCTGATCAGTTGATGACCAATCAGGGCCTGTCACTGCTGAAATGGGATGAATCCGGTCACCAGTCATTTTCTATTGCATTTCTAAGAAATCATCATATACTTTGGCTGCTTTGCAGTACTGCTTGCACTAGGCAAAGAACCAGTTTTCATTTGAAACTCTTGCTATTGTGTTACTTGCAATCTTGTCACTTATTTTAACAGTGTCTTTAGTTTACTTAAAAAAAAAAAAACTAACACGTTTTGACCAGTAAATGTTAGTTCTAAGTTCTCAAAGAGCTATTACCTGCCCTATCTGTGTCCAGGTATTTGCTAGATTCCTCTTTTTTTCTTAAAGAATTGGCTTTCAGATACTCTTAATGTGCTGTGGGTTTTTTCTTTAGAACTCACATTTCTTTTTTATTTGGTATCCACCTGCTCACATTTTTATTTTTGAGGCACAAAATGCACAACATATAATCAATGTCAGGTACAAGGGTCGGACATTAAATGTTTGAAAAGGCATCCACCCCATGTCTGGTGTCTTAAAAGCAACATATAGAGAATCTGGGGATAGATCATCACCATCTGTATTGGCTATAGGTTCTTGAAGAAATACATGGCCCTGTAGAAATCCATTCAAAGCACTGGTGTAATTTTTGTTTTGTAAAATCTTTCAAACATTTAATCCTCTCAGCTATGCACGACAACAATCCAAAAAAGAAAAAAAGCAAACAACACTTCTCTTATTTGTCTTTTCGGCTTAGGTGACTCAATACCTTATGGATAAGACTCTAACCATGGACGAGGACATGCTCTATGATCTCTCTCTGAAGATTGAGCCCAGACTGCCTGCCTGAATCATCTCTGTTTGAAGCTTTTGAGAACCTACCTAACCTCCAAGGGTGAAACACCCATCTGATCCTAATTCATCAAGAGAGAACTGGAGAATGTCTTTGGAGCAATGAGGAAATGGAACGGGATAGGGCTTGTGGAAATTGAGTTATTTTGCAGAACACTGAGGTAGCATGAGGAAAGGACAGATATCGGTAAAGTGTCTGAGTGATTGCGTTCAACTGGACCAAGGTGAATATGTGTTGGATGCACAGCATGAAGGTTTCTTCAGTACAGAGGATGGTGCACATTACATCACTCTTCAGAGAGGCTGAGAGTGCTGAGAACAGAGTGGACGAACATAACAGAGATGTAGCATAAACGGGTGGAGATGCAGAAAGAGGTCTGAGCTTGTGTCTCTGTGCCATGTCTGTGTTCAGTTGCTTATGCTTTTCCATGCCATGTCCTGAACAAAGATCCCCCTTAAAAACATGCTTTTTTAATGGCCGTCACCACATTAAACTTGCATGATCTCATCTTAGGATGTATCTGTTTGAATGGTCTTAAACCTGAGCTATAAACTCAGCATGCCACACTCCAACCAGAAGGATTCTGTTTGGTGCTACGATTCCTCAGTGAGATGAGTAGAATAAAAACGACTGCTCTTTTCAAATTTATTGTTAATAAACCCATTGAGATTAAATTTCATATTTCTTGCTGAAGATTTTCACATATCCCCAACAAAACAATTACGTTTATAATTATATTTTATCTGTATTTAGCTTCAGACTTCCGTATCAAAAGAAAAGCTATTTTTTTACTTCTTGCCCAGATGAATGATACAAAATTAAGATATTTCCCAGTGCCTTCCACTTGATGTAGGTCAATTTCTACATACTTGACAATTTATCCTATCAGAGCTTTACATAATCCTTCAATGTATTCTAAAAATGATCTAAAATGCATTTTAATTTAATAAAAAAAAAACTATATTTGTCAGAAAAGGGTCATGTATGCTGAATGGTATTGTAGCATGTTGGTGTAAAAGTAGGCAATGCAACATCAAAAACATAAGCAAACATCGCCCTCTGCTGTTTAAATGTGGTAACGAGCCCTTCAAACCTGAAGCATTTGCAGCATCTGTGTGCAGTTGTAATGTTTTGGCTTTTGTAAACTGTCAGCCGTGTGAATGTGTGTTTTCTGGCTGAGCGCATGTTAGGCAGAGGCAGCTCTCTCTGAGATGTAGCTTTGCTTGAGTGACGATAGGATCATTGTTTACAGTTTAGTTAATTTAGTACATTAGACTATATTTTTTTGCCTATAGTGACTCCCCCGATGTACAACTGATAAAGAAGTTAGTTTAGGTATATATATTGCATCTCATGAACATACTAAAAATGTGTATTTTGTAGATTGAAAAAAAATGTAGCATTTGATTGATCAGACTTTGTTTTTCATATTGATGATGTGATAAATATTGTTGCATGCACACAACAGCTGCATGTTGTGCATGTCTGACTGAAATTCTCCTGTACCTTCATCCGCTGCTTCTCTGTATGAAAGCGATCTGTGTAGCTGCTGAAAAAAAGTAAAAAAAAAACAATATTTTGTCCAATTAAATCTGGCATGCTTGTCTCTTGTCAAGCCCAGTCTTAGGACTGTCAGTCACAATCCAACCTGTTGTTACACAGTGATGTGTTGGAGTTTTCCTCATTTAAAAATGTGTCCGTAGCTCTGAATGTCTGTTTTACACAAAGGTTTAGAAAATGAGATTGCTGTGTTTGTGTTGTAATTATTTATGTTTTGTTTTGTGTTACTTTATCTGTTTACATTTTTCACTTGTGGGTGCAGAGAAAATAAATACAACATGCCTTATGCATTTTTTCTCTTTGAATTTAATGCACTACAGCTTGTATGATTTTCAGACAATAGCACTACAGCTTCTTTTAGCATAAACTGCACTTAACTTTAGGCACCAAGGGTCAAATTGTTCACAACATAATATGGAGGAATACAAAAGATTATTTCTTGCATACTTTTCAACTTAATATAGAAGAATGTTCCAACATAAGGCTTACACCAGAGGACATCTCTGATTTCTATTCGTAAGCAATGATTTTTGGTTGAGAAAACTATTTTCCCGAATTATGTTTTTTAATTATAATGTTTGATAAATGTTCATTAATCAATAATCATAATCCTTACAAGTGTTTAGAAAGCAATCTGGATTCATTAGAATTAATTAATGTGTCAGCCGTAGTGTCTAACTCAAACTATGTCCTGTTGCCACAATAATGTTTTGAAGTCTTATCCTTGGTGACCTTTTGCAAGTTGTACATTTGTAGACTAGGACAGAGGTAACCCACCATGTAGACTCATGGCTAACCCTTTGCTAAATTCAGAATCACATGAATACTGAATATGGACTGTGTAAGGAAACTAGAGTTTTTTGTAAACTTACAACCCCCAGCACAGCTAGGCTCATCAAATTAACTACAACACTTTACTGCCTATTTTTCTTTTTTAATAAATTTCGTGTCCTAAAAAGTGAAATAATTGCTTCCAAAATAGGTGATAAAAACTCTTATATGCACATCTTCCCACTAAGCTTCTGCATACTTAATGCGACTCAATAAGATCCTATGACAAAAAACCAGAGGACTTGACAGCTGAGGAAACTCCTCAGAGGTATATAAGAAATAACTACAAATGGCAAACGGCAATGATTTCTTTAAATGATCCCCCTTGACTGATTTCAACTGAACATATTTAGCAGAATTGTTTCCCCAAAGCAAGACTTTATATTTAACAGATACTGCCTTAATCTTTCAGTAACTGAGATATATGTGTGTTGTAGAAATCCATCTGACAGGATTATCAAGAACAGTCAACACGGCAGATGGGAACAAAGTGAAAAAGAAAAACCTTAAAAAAACTTTGACAAGTGATAAAGTCAGGAGTTCCAGTTTGCTTTTGTATAATCTTTTCAGTATTGCGTGCAGTGAAGCTCAGTTCAAAATGCTAACTGCAATATGTTTGTCTTGTGATTTAATGGTGAACTAAGATACACATTGTTAAGTAAATAACAGTCTGGCATCATCTTTCCATGCATCTGATACTGTAGCTTGTAACTCAGATCAACTTGCTACCTATATCACAGAATTTACTCAGGTGGTTCTCATGTATTGAAGCAATGATCATCATAATAGCATTATTATGCAGAAGCTCTGTCTGCATTGATGAAGATTCACCTACCTCAACATGCCGAATTTATGCCTAGGTTCCAACAACAGGACAGCCCTGCCTATTATCTGAATAATTAAACTAATAATCATTTTAACAATCATTTGACCAGTTGGGACTCTCATATTCTGTGTGAAGAGTGTTGAACTTTCATCCCCAAATGGTCAAGTGATCATAAAGAAATTAAATGAAAGAAATCATGTGTTTTGATTTATGTGTTGCAAGATATGAAAACAGTGTAACTTGTCAAATGTTTCCCAAGTATCTCCTTAAACCCTATGTGGTTATATCAGCTATAATAACGCTGCCTGGTGGAGAATTTACCATTTGAGCACCAGTAATGAACAATGAAAACCAGTCAGCTTATATACTGCAGGAAGAGTGAGAATCGCATTAGATCCAGGTGAGCTTAATCAGGGGAATGTGGAACAGGTGTGGAGAGCAAAACAGGGTGACTGAGGGAAGGTCAGTAATAAACACAGAGGGACCTCAACTTGGCAGAAATCAAACTACAAACCACCAGAGGAAGAGACAAGTTCTGATCTAAGAGATAAAACTAAAATACAGAGGGAACAAAACAGAAGGAATAACTAAGAAGCCTAACACAAAGCGATGAACTAATATGGAAATACCCTAACATCAATAATGAACAACAGAAACTGAACTAAATTTGGCAAGATCTTATAGATATAAACAAAGACATGATCAGAAACCAACAGAAATGACAAACAAAACCCGAACATCGAAGGGTCATGACATCTTTTGTCTATCTGAGTAATGTTTTGCCTAATACTGAACATTTGTATTAAATCATGATAACAATGACCTGATAACATTCTTGATAATCATCCTATATATGATTGTTTGCTAAATTGCCACTCAGTTGTTTTGGAATGCAAAAATATATGTATATATTTATTATTCCTAAAAGACAAAACATAAGGCAGTAGATCTTTATTTGGTGCAACAGAGCACATTTTTCAGTTAGTTTATACAAACGGCACAGGTTTTCAGGTTTCAGTGTAACTAGCATAGGAACAAGAAGGCAGACATTATGAGTGACGGAGAAAAGAGGATTTTCTATCTGATAGCCCAGCAAAGACTAATCCAGGACCAGTAGTTTCATCCGTCTCTGATCCTCTTCACATTCTTCAGTCTGCACTCACTTTACAGATCAAGCCTCTGAACTGAGCTGCAGGTAACTCTGCCCCTCTTCTACCTCCTCTTCATTTGAGCTGAACAAAGGTAAGTCATAAAATCTCCACCTAAACTTTTCATTGTTTGCTTCTACAAATTGTCTGGTCTAATTTGGATCCAAACATACTTTGAAGAGGTCCATAACTCTTACAGTACGGCTGAAAAGCCTACGTTTGTTCTTTAAAACACCCACAATATCAATTATTGGGTCATCATTTTAACTCCTTTTATCTGTGAGCATCTGCAGGATCATTTGAGGTAAAAGGTTCATATTTCAGAATAGACAGTTCTCAACAAGACTGCACTCAGCTGAAAGTAGATCAGTGGATGAACATTTACAGCACACTCTGTCTACACAGCAGCCAATTATATTAGAGGCTTTTAAAGCTGTCAGCCATCTGTCAGTTACTATTGTCTTAAATGCATACTTTATCAAACCTCTATATGCGTCTACTATACTTTATTAATGCTCTTCAACATAATACAAATTTCTCCAACTCAAAAATAATCAATTACATTATTGCCTTCTATGTTCAAACAAAGGTCACAGGGCACTGGCGCCTAACCCCTTTTCTTTTCTCTCTTCATGTAATCTTCATGCCTGTGGTGAAAATCCCAACTAATACCCATTTTTCCAATCTCTTTGAATGGGAATTTATTTCATTTCATACTCCTGCTATGTGCCTTCCAGCCTTGCTTTTCCTCCTGCTTCTTCTCTGTTTTCACAGTGAGATATTCTGGTTTCTCTCTTTTTTTGCTTCTCAACTTGTCCTGACTGCTTATTCTTAACGACAAATATCTGTTCTTACCTTCTTCTTACCAATATTTCTCTCTCATCTAATCTGGTTTGAGTCTACCTCGCTACCTGCCCACTCATTGTATAATTTTCTTGTATTATCGGCTTGTCTTGTATGTGCTCAGCTGGCTATCCCAGTTAGTCAAAACGGATCATGGAGCATGCACAGGACTAATAGCAAATCTAACGTGGCTCTTTGACTTTACTGAACCTCAAAATTGTGATGAATTTTGTTTAATTTTGACCATACAGCACACTTTTGCCCTATGCATTTGCAGATTGCATTCTGGTATTCTGTAAATAAAAAGTATACCTTTTATATATTTATCTATATTTTCATTGAAGTTTTACCACTAAAGTTAGCCGCCATTCTTTGAAGATTAAATTTTTATATATTATTCTAATATGGCAGCTCCTCTTTCAGTATCCAATCACAAATCAACTGATCAGGTGATCTGAAGACTCTCTCAGGGTGACCAATAAGAGAGCTTCTCTCTGCTTCAGGAATAATCTCATCATGCAGGCTGGATGTGTATCTGCCACCTTAAGATCTTTAATAGCCTAATGCAATTAGGAGTTTTGTCATCCTGAAAAGATACATGCAAATGAAACAACATGGCATTCGCATCTTCATCTCAAACACAAAAATAATTTATAATAATATTGTCTTCAATCTTAAAATATTCACCAGCGCCACACTTACAGGCTTTATTGTACATATTTTAAAAACGTTTGAGATTTTTTTTTTACTCGAAACCTTTGTGCATGATTCTGCTATATTTCAGGCTTCATGACAAAAGTCATACAAATAAACAAGCAAACACCAAGCCTGACATTCATCACAAACAAGACAGATATTTAATCTAAAGCAGCTGGGGTGGATACTTACAACATTCAAAATTCTTAAGGATTTAACATACAGTACAGACCAAAAGTTTGGACACACCTTCTCATTCAAAGAGTATTCTTTATTTTCATGACTATGAATATTGTAGCTTCACACTGAAGGCATCAAAACTATGAATTAACACATGTGGAATTATATACTGAACAAAAAAGTGTGAAACAACTGAAAATATGTCTTATATTCTAAGTTCTTCAAAGTAGCCACCTTTTGCTTTGATTACTGCTCCGGACACTCTTGGCATTCTGATGATGAGCTTCAAGAGGTAGTCACCTGAAATAGTTTTCCAACAGTCTTGAAGGAGTTCCCAGAGATGCTTAGCACTTTTTGGCCCTTTTGCCTTCACTCTGCGCCGGTCCAGCTCACCCCAAACCATCTCGATTGGGTTCAGGTCCGGTGACTGTGGAGGCCAGGTCATCTGGTGCAGCAACCCATCACTCTCCTTCTTGGTCAAATAGCCCTTACACAGCCTGGAGGTGTGTTTGGGGTCATTGTCCTGTTGAAAAATAAATGATGGTCCAACTAAACGCAAACCGGATGGAATAGCATGCCGCTGCAAGATGCTGTGGTAGCCATGCTGGTTCACTATGCCTTCAATTTTGAATAAATCCCCAACAGTGTCACCAGCAAAGCACCCCCACACCATCACACCTCCTCCTCCATGCTTCACGGTGGGAACCAGGCATGTAGAGTCCATCTGTTCACCTCTTCTTCGCCGCACAAAGACATGGTAGTTGGAACCAAAGATCTCAAACTTGGACTCATCAGACCAAAGCACAGATTTCCACTGGTCTAATGTCCATTCCTTGTGTTCTTTAGCCCAAACAAGTCTCTTCTGCTTGTTGTATGTCCTCAGCAGTGGTTTCCTAGCAGCTATTTTACCATGAAGGCCTGATTCACACAGTCTCCTCTTAACAGTTGTTCTAGAGATGTGTCTGCTGCTAGAACTCTGTGTGGCATTGACCTGTTCTGTAATCTGAGCTGCTGTTAACCTGCGATTTCTGAGGCTGGTGACTCGGATGAACTTATCGTCCGCAGCAGAGGTGACTCTTGGTCTTCCTTTCCTGGGGCGGTCCTCATGTGAGCCAGTTTCTTTGTAGCACTTGATGGTTTTTGCGACTGCACTTGGGGACACTTTTAAAGTTTTCCCAATTGTTCGTACTGACTGACCTTCATTTCTTAAAATAATGATGGCCACTCGTTTTTCTTTACTTAGTTGCTTTTTTCTTGCCATAATACAAATTCTAAAAGTCTATTCAGTAGGACTATCAGCTGTGTACTGTATCCACCTCCTGCTCAACACAACTGATGGTCCCAACCCATTTATATGGCTTGAAATCCCACTTATTAACACACCTGTGAAGTGAAAACCATTTCAGGTGACTACCTCTTGAAGCTCATCAACAGAATACCAAGATTGTGCGGAGCAGTAATCAAAGCAAAAGGTGGCTACTTTGAAGAACCTAGAATATAAGACATATTTTCAGTTGTTTCACACTTTTTTGTTCAGTATATAATTCCACATGTGTTAATTCATAGTTTTGATGCCTTCAGTGTGAAGTTACAATATTCATAGTCATGAAAATAAAGACAACTCTTTGAATGAGGTGTGTCCAAACTTTTGGTCTGTACTGTATAGTTCATGCTATTACTGATACAGACTGACTTGATAGTGTAATTTAACTTGTATAGTAAAAAGTTTGTGAAACATCACATTTGACCATTTGCTCTTTTCCAGGTAATACCTTGACCAAATAACTATGGCGAACTCTTTCACCCGCATGATAACCGGCCGTAACACAGCAGTGATGATGGCCATGGGAGCTGGCACTCTGGCATCTGCATTTCTCCTCAGTGATAACACTGCTGCAGCTGAAAGGAGGAGGTTCTATCCCCCCAGGTACATTTCACGAAGAGTGTTTTTTGTTTTTTAAACCCTCAAAAACAGGCAGTATTACATTGGGCTGCTGCCTGATTTCAACTAGATAGTTATAGCCTCACATTTAGCGCATCTTAAAGACTGACAAATTAAAGGTACAGGTAAATCCCTCTGTACCACATTTATTTATATGATTTTGAAAAACTATAGATTACTTATGCCTTTATGTTGTTTGGTTTAGTACTGAAAATTGTATTTTCTCAAAATTATACCTAAGCTGTTGTTTATTATCTTCTACAGTGCTGATTACCCTGACTTGAGGAAGCACAACAACTGCATGGCATTAGCTATGACTCCAACTATTTATGCCCATCTAAGGGACAAGGCAACACCCAACAACTGGACCTTGGACCAGTGCATCCAGACTGGGGTGGACAACCCAGGGCATCCCTTCATTAAGACTGTGGGGATGGTTGCTGGTGATGAAGAAAGCTATGAGGTTGAATTTTATATTCAAACAAATTTTTTTGAGTATAGTTTTAAAAATGTTGTGAAGACAAGGTGCTTGTTTTTATTCTATTAGGTGTTTGCTGAGCTTCTTGACCCTGTTATTAGGGATAGACACAATGGATATGATCCTCGCACAATGAAGCACCCCACTGATCTGGAGGCTTCCAAGGTAGCACTCATAATTTTTCATAACATTATATAAACTCCTACAAACACTAACCTTTGATTCTCTTTCTCAGGTTACCTCAGGAATGTTTGATGAGCGCTACGTGTTGTCATCTCGTGTGCGCACTGGACGCAGCATTCGTGGACTGAGCCTTCCACCTTCATGCACACGGTCCGAGCGCCGCGAAGTGGAACGTGTGGTTGTCACAGCTCTTTCTGGCCTAAAAGGAGACCTGGCCGGTCGATACTACAGCTTGGGAGAGATGACTGAGAAAGAGCAACAGCAACTTATTGATGTCAGTACACACAAACAAAGATAATGTTGCTTTATGTTTTACTTTTGATGAAACATGCTGCCTAATATCCCCACCAATTCTTCTGTCCCCTTACTGGCCAATCAGGAGCACTTCCTGTTTGATAAACCTGTATCACCGTTGCTCACGGCAGCTGGGATGGCCAGAGACTGGCCTGATGCTCGTGGTATCTGGTAAGCAAGAAGCAAAGGAAATTCTGTTTTTTAAGCTCAGAGCATCTGTGAAGCTTAAAAGAGACGGCACCAGTAGCTTTGTGAAGAAATTGCATTTACTTTAGACACTTGTTAATACTGACAAAAACCCACCATATTTTATCTTCTCTCTGTCAATGTTTGTATGTTGACCCCATATGGATTGGCATGGAGTTGGCCTGGGCTCACCTGGGCGTCTTGTAAGGGACCCATATGGATATAACAAATAAAAGCAAAAACAATAGGCGCCTTGTAGGTCTTAGCTGGGTCTCAAATGGAAATGTACATAATTAGTTTAAATTGTAGAATACATCTTGGGACCCATGTGAGTCCCACTTTTGTTCACATAGTATTTTGTTCTGCATTGAACCTATGAAGGAGAATAACATGGGACTTTGCATCTATTGACAGTCACATATGGTTCCCATTCTTCAGCTAATTTCACAACCCAAAGAGCCAGATATGTGAATGTTTCTAGAAGGAGAATATACCACATCCTACCATATCAATTTTATTTATAGAGCACTTCAAACACCCACGGGACCAATGTGCTGAGTTAATGTGCTGCAGAATAAATGAACAGCAGTCGCATTATACAAAAATAAACCTATAATAAATTCAAAAATTACCTAATAAATAAATAAAATAAATAAAACAGTCCTGTATTAAAATATTGAAACAATCATTCAATCAAATAAGAATGAGGTAAAAATAATTTAAAAGTCCACATCTAAGATAGTATCAAAGGCCAGGGAAAGGAGATCGGTTTTAAAAAGTGATTCGACAACAGACAGGGAAGAGTCCTGTCTGATGTCCAAAGAAACATCATTTCATAATTTAGAAACTGCTACAGGAAAAGCACAATCTCCTCTGAGCTTGAGATTTGTCTTTGGCACACTCAGCAGCTGATCAGAAAATCTGATAGAACCAGAGGGTTTGTAGGGATGTAGCAGCTTGGACAAGTAGGGTGGGGCAAGGCCATTAAAAGCTTTAGAAGCAAATAAAATCATTTTAAGATAAATCCTAAAATATACAGGCAGCCAGTGCGGGGAGACTAAAATAGGGGACTTTCTTGTGCCAGTTTAAAGAAGTTAAACAGCACTCTGTACCCTCTGAAGCTGAGAGATACAGGAATTACTGATTCCTTTAAAATTACTGTTTTGAAATGCCACTGAGTAAGAAATAGCTTTACTTTAGCTGGCTGTCTCAAACGGAAAAGACAATAAAACAAATAGTAATTTGTAATAATAATACCTTTTTAGCAAAATTAAGTCTCTTGTGAAAATGTATCTGGTCTGTATTTGCAGTTTTGTGCACTGTATATGTTTTTAGAAAGTTTTAGCATCATTTCCAGTAATTATGACAAGAGAAAAGTATATTATATAACTTAACTTGTTTACCCTGTTTTTTTGGATAAATTATGTTAAAAAAAATCAACTTTTTTTTTGACAGACAACACAGTGCCCACATTGCAACAAATAAGTTAACGTAAAACAACCCTGCACCTTCCAGCAATCCAGTAAACAGTGGAAAAATTTGTAATTTAGTTTATAGTTAAATCATGATGCTTACTAGCTGCATTAGACCCACACTACTTGCTTTCTACATTAAATTCTACTTGGTCTTTCTGCACCAGGATTGGTTCTGCTCCAAATTATGACAGAAAAATGAGAGAAAAATTTGGAATGGTAAACTCAACTTCTAGATTTTCCATTATAATTACTGAGCACATCTCACATTTTTACCATCTAGGTTGACAGCAAGATTTTTCAAAAAAATGTAAAGTAAAGTTTATCAAATTTGAGACACCGTATTAAAGCATTTAAGTACAGGAATGATAACAAAAGTATAGACAACATTTTCATGTGGTTCCTGTATCAACGGGTACTAAGTGGACCTATGTTTACAATGGGCTTCTTGTTCGGGAACCACTTGGGTTTAATTAAAACAACCCATGTCAGCAAAACCAGTCTGGCACCCTATGTGCACCTTAGTTTGGTCTCAAATAGATATTGTGATTGCAAAACACATCTAGGACCAATTTGGGTCCCAGTTTTTACCCAAAGATGTATTACATTAAACATGCAGTATAAAGACAATTAAGCTTGAGCCATCATGTAACCTATTGCCAATACCATCTGAGGCCCTTTTTTATCCAATTTCCTACCCATGTGGACCCCATATGTGCCAGCACAAGAAGCCAAAAACTCACTTAGTATGTATGTCAGTTACCTTTTCAGGCTGATGCAGAATACTTCTGGATAAAAGGTGGGACCCATATGGATCTTAGGTGTGTCAGAACGATCTTCACACCCTCCCCATCCTACCTGATAAAATAAATGGAGGGTTCGCAAACACATGTTGCAAAGAACAAGTAGAAGATGTGGTACTGTACATTGAATCTTTCTTCATTTGAAATATTTAAAGCAGTGGTTCTGAACCAGTCGTTGTAAATTCAGTCAGTTTTTCAGGGGCAGATCTACAGCGGGGCAAGGGTGGGCAACTGCCCCCTTACTGTAGAGCCTTGCCCCCCCAGCTACGCCCCTACTTTTATGTCCTTAAAATACTTGTAATTACTAATCGCTTGTTTATCCAAAAGCCTCTTACAGCCTTCAAATTAAACATGAATTGTACATGTAAATATAATCTGAGGTCCCTGAAAAACGTAGTTACAGCCCTGCATTAAACACCAAGTTTGCAATGAATGAAATGACGTTCACAGTGTAGTACGTTTATTAATGGTTTGACAACAGTGACTCACTCGTATGTGATTTGTAAGAGCGTTAGCATATTTCGCTTGTTAGTTTAGCTTACAATAGGTACAATAACAGTTAATGAAAAGTTTAGCTATGAAAGAAAATGTTCGGTTTTTCTTTTTTTTGGAGCTACAGTTTCATGGATGGCTCTTCAATTTCATGGTAATGAGGCACAATTAAACTACGTTACATCAGTTTGGTCAGATGGGGAAAATAATAAATTGGCTGCCATGAGAAAAAGGTTTTCTAAATATAACTGCTTGTGTGACCTGTGTCATTGTGATCATTTCTGGTTTCATATTGTTATAGACTTCTTGTGGTAAGAAGTGGGCTATTTTTTCCAAATCTTGATACTTGCACATTGCAGATGATAATGAAAAGGAAATTTAAAAGTGGAGATATTTCCAGTTTATGTGTCAAAAAAGTGAGGGATGAGAAAAAAGAGACTGGGGTTTGAGGAAGGAAGAATGATAGAGAGACCCGGAGGGTCACAGAGGAAGGAAGCCACTGAAAGTGCAACAGGTGAAAAAATTAGTGAAGATGAGGAAAATGATGTTAGCATAAGCGGGAAAGAGGAGAAGATTTCAGTCAGAGAGAGAGAGAAAGAAGACAGAGGAAGCTGATGAAGAAGAGAAGGAAGTCTGAGTCAGGGAATCCAGCCTATCCAGCTGTGCCACCTGGTATGGATTTATTCTCAGTATAAATTCCAGTGCAGAGGTATTAGATGTTTCCATGAATAACATATCTGCACAAGTCTACAGGTGTCTTATGAAGTTAGAGAGTCCAGGCTTTATAGATGTAGTTAATTTATGTTATAATTTGATGTTGTAATAACATCAAATTATACAACTCAGAAACGCAGTGAAAACTGTATTAGATCATTCTAATTGTCACTATATATGTTTTTAGATCAATGAACTTCAATAAAGAGGTTCAGCATTGCCACCCTGCCTAGACTGTTTGCGCCTCCTTTGCCCCTGCATGTAAAATTTTCTACATCTGCCACTGCACTTATTTAACCAATAATTTACATTAAGTATTAAACTGTTCATTTTCTTCTGGCAACCTATGAGTGGCTAATTACTGAAGAATATTGTGTTTTAAAAAAACCTAAGCAGCATTAGGTTCACCAACATCAAAAACAAGAATTAGCAGAAAGTAACTGGACTACTGAGCATGTTTTTTTGCTCTATTTAGGATTCTCAATGGGTGACGTTACAGCAGACAAACCCATATCAGCTCTGAGCTCATGCTCAATGTCCAAACTGTTTCCATGTTTTGTCTTTACCTAAACCAAAGCTGAGACGCCAAACTCACAGAAACAGGTACTGCTGAGTGGTAGGACCTTGGGTGGCAAGGGAAGGTACTCAGTCAGTTTGCGTGCCTTCTTACTTGATGCAAAATATTTTGATGTAAACTCACATTTAGGGGGGGAGTGGCCGCAGTGGTAGGGGTTCGCCCTGCTCTGTCTGTCTTAGTCACTGTGTCCTTGGGCAAGACACGTCCCCTCCTTGCCTGCAGATGGTGGTCAGAGGGCTCGGTGGCACCCATTGTATGGCAGACTCACTTCTGTCAGTCAGCCCCTGGGCAGCTGGGCACAATTTAGCTCAACACTGTCAGTGTGTGAATGTGTGTATGAATGGGTGAACGACTGATTGTAGTGTAAAGCGCTTTGGGGTCTCTGACTTGATAAAGCGCTATACAAGTGCAGGTCACTTACCATTCACCATTACAAGACATTATCTCAACCTACTGAGAGGAGTGTGATTAGATGAGTCTCCATTGGTTTTGTTTTCTGCCTGTTTTTGCCCAGACAACGGCCAGGGATTCACTGAAAATGGGTCCATGACCCACATTTCTTTCGGGACCCACCTGTTGAAAAAGATTGATTTAAAGTATCTCTTCTTGTTGCTTTCTTCTCCTTTCACCTTCAATACTCAATTTCAGATGCTTTCTTGTTTTGAAGTTCACTTTCAATTTTAATGAAGGACAGTTTGATGAAGCTAATGGGATTGAAAAAGCTTTTTTCTCATAAAGTATTCCTTTCCACAACTTGAAATGCATATTGAAATGTTTCCTGTTTGATTCAGGCACAACAATGACAAAAACTTCTTGATCTGGATTAATGAGGAGGACCACACGAGGATCATATCAATGGAGAAGGGAGGGAATATGAAGAGAGTGTTTGAAAGGTTCTGCAGAGGTCTTAAACAGGTCTAAAAATAGATTTACTTCTTTCACCTCAGTAAACAAGTCTTTTCTTTTTACATTTAAATATGAGTCAATGTGAAATTCTCAGTTTTCTGAAGACTGCATAGTGAATTCTATTCATTATATTTATTTTTGTAACTTTTAGGTGGAGCATCTTATTCAAGAGAGAGGTTGGGAATTCATGTGGAATGAACGTCTGGGATACATTCTGACCTGTCCCTCTAACCTGGGCACGGGGCTCAGGGCTGGTGTGCATATTCGCCTGCCGTTTCTCAGCAAGGTTAGACAAGAATTGTACAAACACAAACAAATACAGGGACAAATTCTTACCCGTAATCTATTGCTTTCATTTTTATTATGTGCTGGTTAAAATGTAGGACCCCCGCTTCAAAAAGATCATGGAGAACCTTAGACTACAGAAGCGAGGCACGGGAGGAGTGGACACTGCTGCCACTGGAGATACCTTCGACATCTCTAACCTTGACCGTTTGGGCAAGTCAGAGGTAAACATGGGTAGTGGGGTAGTAGGGGGCATGACAAATAAAACTTAAAACAAGTAACAATATGCTGAACAGCAGGCATAGTCAGACTGAGGAGATCAGATGTATGGACCACAGCAGGTGTGTGCTGGGAATAACCCTATTACCTGCTGGTCCTTAAGCTCTAATCCGGCAGGGAAGTGCCACTTGAGGTTAAAAGATTGGTTTTTCCTCTGCTCAGCCGGTCGAGAAAGCTCTCCAAATAGATTGTGTTGTAGCAGGCTTTAGTGAGCAAATGCTAGAAAAAGTCATAGACGTGCAAGGTCAGGGATCTAATTACATAGCTTCACAGAAAACACAGAGGAATGCTCATCTCAGGAAAAAAAACCAATTTATTTCCCCCTATCTCTTTTTTTATTGAATGAACAACTTTAAACAAAGTATGGTCCACTCATAGGCAATCAGAAGCCTGCCGGGTTTATGACAGAGTGCACATGATACATGATAGGGATCTTCTATTTTAGTAGTGCAGACGATGCAGAGACTGCACTTAAAGATGGTTTAAGTTAAGTGCAGTAACATTTATAATGGTCTAAACAACCATGTGTCAGAAAGAACAAAACAACAAGCAGAGAATTAAAGAAAGAACAGTGTGAACACTGCAAAGGGCAATCATTCTTAATTAGTTTTGCAGTAAAAAGAAACATGAATCACTAATGAAGGGTATATTTAACATTATCTTAAATAATAAAAATCACTTCTTTATTATTATTGAAGTTAGAGGGGAAAACATTATTCATAAAGTACTTTAAATCCAACATAGTTGTGAACCTCATTGCCAAAGTCAAACCTCTGTGTTAAGATTGGTTTAAAGAAGTCCATGCTACAAATTACACCTTCTGAGGATTCTCTCTGTTATTCATCTGTAGGTTGAGCTGGTGCAGTTAGTGATTGACGGTGTCAACTACCTCATTGAGTGTGAGAAGAGGCTTGAGAGGGGTCAGGACATCAAGATCCCTTCCCCAATCTCTCAGTTCAGGAAGTAAATTTTTCCTCTGTTAGGAACATTCAGGAAGAACATTTGCTCCAGTGGCTCATTGTTTAATCTTCTGCTCCTAAAGGATATTCATTACATGTATAACACTGTACTATCTTGCATGCACATTGCAACTATTACATGTACATGGATTCTGATAAAAAAAAATAAAGCTCTAAAAGTAAAATGAGTTGTTAGACACCTTTTTTCATTTATTTGTTTTCTTAACCACACAAAGAAATGAGCCACAGACTCTTCATCTGGACCAATTTGCTAAAATTGTGATATATCTTGGTCAAAAGGCCAATATCTGATTCCTGTTCTGCTACCTTTACTTAAAATAACTTAACAGTCTGAGGTTTTCCTCATGGTCATAAATTTAACTGCATTTTGGAACTTTTAATAGATTTTCTGAGGGTAGACTGATTATACAAGATGCAATTGCAAGATTTGGATGTAGACGTTTAAAATTATGGCGATTTGTTTTTCATAATGCATGCAATGTCATATCTATATACACAAGCGAAAATATATACACAAAATTACCCAACAATTTCTGGAAAAATGTGACTTAGCTAGCTCCACGTCAAAAACATCTTTTTTAGCCATCCACAGCTCTCTGGGATAATTCTGACTAAATATTTGGTCACCTCTCTTGATATAATTGGTAGAGTTTATTTAAACTGTTTAATTTCTTACAGGCCTGTTTTAAAGGATAAGCTACAAATTCTGAACAGAATCTCATGGGCACCTCCTTTTGGAGGTTTTCCAGGCATGTCCCTCTCTAAGGAGAAACCTGAGAAATAAAAATATTAGTCAAACCATGATTAGCCTTGGGGAGCATGTGGTTGCCCTGGCATTTAGCCCTCACCTCAACAATACGTTTAATCCGGGAGATAAAGGCCGAGCTCATTAACCGACGGGGAAACAGGAGACAGGTCCAATAGAGGTCTACTAATAATACCAGACATTTCCAGCTCTGTGTTGTTTACAGGCTCACAACACAAGAGAAATAATGTTTTAATTACTTAAGAAAGCAGTCCTTTGATATCCTGTTGCTAGGACAGCATATCTGAATCTGCCTTCCTTTTCTGGCAGCAGGCTAATAACGTACAGTGGATTTATTAATGCTATTAGAGAACTATAGTGAACAGCTAAGAAAGTGAGTGTATCAGTGTTTAAAAACAGAATCATTGCTGCAAATAATACAACCTAAATGAGGCCAGGATTTATTTGATTAATGCCAAAATTAGATTTCATGTCCACAAAAAGACTTTACAAACAAAATGGGCTGTTTTTAATGTGAAAGAAGTTTGCCATTAATTATGAAATATGTTAGCATTCCAAGTGAATTTTTCTCTTAAAATCAGTTGGTCTTTATGCTTCAGTGCTGGTTTAATGTTTTTCTGTGTCATCACTTGTGTTGAGTATATGGCAGACACCAATGAAAATCAATGAAAATCAATTAAATCAATGAAATGAAATCAATTGTTGAATCATCAGCTCTTCTTTTTCAAACCTAGTATGACATTTATTTTCCTTCTATGATTTAAAAGCTTGAGTTACTATATTTTGGAGAAAACAAATTAATTATGAAGTAGCTGCCTTTTGTATGCTTATACTTACTGCATTACGTATTGTAACTGACTCCATTCTACATAATTAGTCCATATATTTGGAGTTTCTCAAAACAAACAACTAATTATGATCTGTTAATAGTAAGTGAACAGTTTGTTGCATTTGAACTCTGATGTTAATGAACTCTGCTCCATATGTGACCCATAAAGGAATAATGCAGAAAAGTAGTTTTGCTTACCTAAAATAGTGTTACCAAACTTAGTAACAGTTCCTTAACCTTTAAGTAACTGCCTATTGATGTGCACATCAGTGACATGTTAACGACTAATTAGTTACTGTTAAGTGCATATTGATAGCTTATTGGAACTGACTCAATTTTACAGGTAATTTGTTTTTACTAATTTATAAGCCCCTCATGAGCAAAACATATTAAATCAGTTACCATGCAACAACTGCTTTTTACTTTTTATTACCAGACCATAATTAGTTGACAATTTCGAAACACTCTTAGTGTTCGGTTTGTTTCTTGTTCAGTTGGGACAGTTACAATAAGTAATAAATAAGTGCTTAGCATTTACTGATTAGGGGTTAATTTGCTACTAATATGCACATTATGAAGCACCTTTTTAATGGTTGATTTGTGGTTCCTAAAATATTGTGCTACCAAACTGGGTGTTAATGGTGGATTAAACTTTTGAGGAGGTACTGTAATTAGTTGTATTAACTATACTATGCAGTATATCAGTGTAATTGTAACCTGCACTATAAATTTGAAAATAACTTTAATAAATAGCCTACATCAAAAAGCATAACCAAGAAAAAATATGCTGAACTCATTACAAGAGCTGGTCAAGGCTGGTCTCATGACCAACGACTTTATCAGATTACATGGAAGCTATCAACAAAAATGATTTGGTTAATTTGCCCGGAAGAAAATTAGCTTTTTGTGAGAGGAAAAAGCTAATATCAGGGAACAATAATAGATGTAGTTAAGAAAAGGAGGCAGCAGAGGTCAGTAGAGGAGAAGTTACATTCTGTCTCAAATCCTTCTTGAGAAAGTATCGGTCTTAGAATATGTATCACTATTCTAAAATTATTTAGTAAAAGAGTGTAAATTGTATCTATTTGGTTCATGTAGCTATATGTGTTGGTTACCGTAACCAGCTTCGAAGTGCTCAGACATTCCAATAGCAAAGTAATCTAAACAGCTCATCGGTGAGCCTCTATATGAAATCTGTTATAATGAAGATTTCTATGTGACAAATACATGACATCTTTACAGGAGACAATTGGTAACAGTGCAGTTAGTAAGTTTAAGTAAGTGTAGGAAACAAATTAGTTAAACTAATGGGTCATTTTCAAGTTCACAGCTACTCCTGCAGTCAGTGTGCATGTTTTATAAATGCAAATATAAGCAGCTAATATGTTAGATGTATGTTATTGAATAACATATCTACTTTGCCTTATCTGATTAATTTTGATGAAACTGGGATATCAAATTACAGGTACATCTCAGTAAATTGGAATATGATGGGATTTGTTTGTCAGATTAAAAGTACCTTTTGAAAATAAAAAGATGTTTGCATTTACTCACCTGCATTCAATGACCTTCTCTACTCACACCTTAATAACTAAGCTTACTGGTTATGATTGTTCTTTAGTCTTTCCACCTGTCACTTTGCCCATGCCCCATGTCCTGTTCTCCTTATGTAAGTTCTGTAGGTTTCTTTTTTAATTGTTAGATCTCCACTCTGGTTCCTGCCAGCATTTTGCTCTTAAAATACGAAACATGATAACTTAGTTTATTTTCCTTCTCTCCGATAATTTTACATGACACTGTTCATAACTGAGTTTCACATGAAGCCTTTAGGAATAAAGCAACTACTGCGTCAAAATGTTGTAGTAGCAAATCCTTTTTTTTTTTTATGTTTTGATCTCATCTGTTCTAACAAGGTCATATGATCACCACTGTACTGGGAAAAAAAAGTGCATTTAGGTCAGATAATGGTTGAAGAAAAAAAGAAACTTCATGGTAACACATGAATTTCTCATATGAGATTCTTGCAAGAAACAAATAATCAGAAATTGTGTTCCATTCAATGGCATTCAGGGGGCATTTTATACTCTAATGGAGGCTGAAAATTGTAACACATCGAGCGAAAAAAGACATCCGCTGGTTAATTGAATCATTGTGGCTGAGTAGGTTTGAGATTAATTCCATGTAAGGAAAAGATCAAAAGCGTCCCAGTCAGAAGGACGTTGAGGGAAATAAGAGCACTGAGGCGTGTGGGATAATCCCATTAAGAGCTGTACGTTCATTCAGACTGAAAATGCTTTGCTGTACAGTAGCTATGGAAGAGATTTGGGTTTAAATTGTAGAGAAAACTTATAATTCCACTGATTTAGAACGCTGCAGCGTGTTATTCTGGGCTGTCTTTAATTACAACTATGAGCATTGCCCAACTGCAGTGAAGATTATTTTAGAGCCTGTCTCTAGAACAGATTGGATTAAAAAAGTCAACAGAAAAGAATGTGTCATCACCTGAAACTGATCACCAAAAACGTATCTTTTAATAGATGACAAGCAGTGCGTTGTAGACTGTGAACCAGTGTGTCATTGTATAACAAATTAGTGACGTCCTTCTGTAAAAGCTGTTTAAAAATGTAATCTAAATCTAAAACCCATTTCTTTGTTCTAGTTTTGTCGTAAGAAATCCACGAGGACAAAACACGTGAGAATATGTTCACAAGCATGTTGAAACAAGTGAATAAATTCGATAAATTACATTTATGATTCATGAATCTGAATTTTGTGGCTTTAAAAGCAAGACAACCCTCAAATACCCTGAAGACTGTCAGGCATTGAACCAGAAAAGAGGTGGAAAACTTTGCAAGTCCATTTTTACCACTGTGATTCAATTCATATTCGTAGATGCTGCAGATCACCTTCTCTGGCATGTTGCAATTTAATAATCTAAGAAACAAATCAAAAATCATCTCAGGTTTGAGTTTGCCATTTTAAAAGGTGGATCAGTCGTAATATTTTTAAAAGCAGATTGTTTCACAGTATATGATTACATCAATTATGGATCCATCAAAATTTGGTCGCTGATTAAAATTGGATGATTTTAATCTTTATCAGAGTTACTGGTCATCAGTTGACTAAAAACTGAAAGAGAGGTTAATTAATGTTAACACACTTTGGTTTCTTAGTTGTTACTGCATGAAGAAGAAGATGTGTTTTGTAGAATGAGCCATTTATGACCCAAATCCAAATGTATTTACACAAAAAGAGATAGTTATCTCTTTAACAAGTAATGATTCAATAGGTTGGATTTCTTGTCTGCTCTGAAATGGTTTTGTGATTGCTCAACATGTATTAATTACCATAGAACAGTAGGCATTGTGTTTGCCAGGAGGTTTAACACTAAGCCATTTTCAAGCAGTAACAACTTAGAAACCAAAGTGTGTTAGCATGAACTAACCATGCAGCAGGGGTGCATTTCCTGTAGAAAAAAACAGTTTCCATCAATCAATGACCAGTAATGCTGGTGAAGCTTAGACTCATCCATTTTTGATCAGTGGACAACTTTTAGTGGATCCATATTTGATGTAATCATTCTGATAATACTGTTTTACGACTGATCCACATAGAATGGCAAACTCAAACCTGAGACAATTTTTGATTTGTTAGACTATAACATTGCATTACAACAGAGAAGGTAATCTGCATCATCTAAAAATATAAATTAAACTTTCTACAGTGATTAAAGTATTTCTAAGAAGATGAAAAGATATTGATGAAAATGTATTTGTATGTCAGCAAAAAGTGTTACATGCTGGCACTTCAGGATTAATGGCTGGGTCTTAACAGAAAACAATAAAAAAATCAACAGCATTTTTAAACAGTTAAATTGGGTTACTCACTAAAAGGTATTTTTTGTCTGAAAAAGGTGTCAAAGCCTGTGATAAATTTTATTTCTTGCTAAAATTAAAAGATTTAGCTTCCCACACCTGTAAAAATGGTCAGCCTTTCATCATCCAGTGCTTAAGCAATTAGCAATAACAACAAAAACAATGTTTATCTTAAACTAAATCTATAATAAAATAAATTCAACAATAAGAAGTTGTGTAGAAAAAGAACTATTTAGCTTTAGAGAAAATTTTGCAACCAAAGATTATTGTTTGGCTCTAATTCTGTGCTAAACTGGTTTAGATTCGCAGACGGGGACTTCTTTGGGTCATTTGGTAATTATAAATCTGGGAAAACAAAAATCTGTTGATTAAGGGTCCATTTTCATTTTTTTTTATTCACCGTAAATTATCTGCCTAGCTCAGATTATTGAGTACTACAACTAGAAACTGCTGACCTTTTTAAATCAGGGCACAAAACATTGTTTACTGCAGCTTTCGATCAAAGAATCTGACTAACGATCTGTTTGCATGAGACTGAAGATCTAATTTGCATTTTAACCTTTTAACATTTTTATGCATTAAGAGTGATATATTTAGCTCTCTTCATAAATCAAAGCTTAAAGTTTTTTTCTTATTTCATTGAATTTCCTTTTATTTCCTGTAAATCCTTGTGGTGCTACACAAATAAACTTTACCTTATTATTAGTAATTTTGTTTTCTGATCAGTTTACTTACGGTCCAATTCTTTGGAACCATTTTTATTGATGTTACAGTTGGGTTTTTTTAATTAACTTTTTATCTCAGTTCTGTTCTCTTTTGTTTCAGTCTCTTGTGTTTATTTATGTTCTGTTAGGTCATTAGTTGCAGTCTGTCACTTAGTGTTTTGTGGTTTTTTACTTTTCTCAGTTAGGTTACCTCTTGTCCTCAGGTTACTTTTGTTAGTTGTAACTTTCCAGATTCCTATACTTTATGTTTGGTAATAGTTTCCTTAGATCTGTTCCCTGAGTTTTGTTATCTAGTTTTGGTTTCCCCGTTAATTAGTTTTCTGCAGCTTGCTCCTCACACCTGTTCAGTATTCATCTGATTACCTGCCTCCCTTTCTCATTGGTTCCACATTGCACTTCCCTCTGTTTAAAAACTCAATGATTCTCATTGTCACTTGCTGGTTCCTCCCGTTAACTACCTTGCTGTTCCCTGCTGATTCTTCGTGTCTTCTTGTTGTCAACCCATATACGTTTTTTGGAAACCTTGTCATTAAAAGAAGAACCTTTACCTCATCATGCTGCTGCCTAGTGTTTGTCTGCGTTTTGGTCCAACACAACCTCAAACCTTGACATTCTTCTCATAACTCAGAAAAGCAGAACAATAAAAATGTGCTTTATCATGCATTTATCATATTTATTTTCAAATGGTCAGCCCAATAAAAACAGAGGAAATTAGACAAATATTTAAAAACTGCAACAAATGCTAAGTGACCAAACTGAAGGTTTCTATCTGTAAATGTGTCACATTTTGTCAAATTACTGAATATTAAACAAAATATCCAACGTCATTCAACAAATTAAGAAAAATGTAATATTTTAGAATAAATAGCCTATTATCAAAGCAAGCATGATTACATCACTGACTAAAACATTTGGAAAATACAATGCCAACTATTTACTGAAAGTATGAGTTAAACAGTACAGTTGTGTGCACAAGTTGTGCTTTTCACATAGAAGGTGGATAACCTTTTGATTGTCTTCCTGAAAGCTCACAGTTGTTTTTCTTCTGTGGTTGTTCATTTCATTCCACAGAGCAAAAGTTTTCCAGACTGTTCTCTCTGGTTTTGGGAATCTCATTTTGATCCAGTAGTCGGTATTGGAAGGTAACACGGTTAATGTAGTTCCCACTGGAGACCAGCCTCACCACAGAGTTATCACAGCCAATCTTCATCTGGGCTGGAGAGCAAAAGGGAAAAACAAAGAGAGGAAAAAAAACAGAATTTATACAAAAGCACTGTAGCCACCCTGGTTTTGCAGAGGTTGCTTTTAGTTTGTTGATGCAAGTTGTTTGCGAACACTAATGTTTTGAAATAGTATACACTCACTGTTCACTTTATGAGGCACATCTGTTCAATTCCTTGTTAAAATAAATAGCTTAAAAGCAAATCAAACCGCAGAAAGTCACTGCATGATGCTAAGGTTCGAACTGAGCATCAAAAGGGGATTTAATAGACTTTGAATGTGGCATGGTTGTTGGTGCCAATATTTCAGAAACGTCTGATCTCATGGGATTCTCAAGCACAGCCATCTCTGAGGTATGCAGAGCATAGTTCAAAAAAGAAAAAAAATATCCGTCGGGTGGCAGTTTGTGGCCTTGTACAGAAGTGATTGAGTGAACTAGCTCAAGATGAAAGCAAGAGTAGCACCAATTACAATTCATTATAAGCAAAGTAACGTAGGTGCAATTTACACCTTCTTTGCAACTGTCAGGTTACACTTGTTCTCTCCACAAACACAGCAGATTATTAGTAGCGTATCATTTATATTTTATTCAACAGGGATGTCCAAGTTATGCCCTGAAGAAACATTTCTAAAAACATAAGAACAATGTCTATCTGGAATAATCACAGAATGCCATTTCTAAAACAATATTTAAAGTTGCAGATTGTAGAATGATCCATTCCTTTAACTGACTGATAGAGATAGAAATAATTTGATATTAAATGTAATATATACACATATTGTACACTGAACTAATACTGTACAGTAGTAACTTATAGTTTTCAATATGAACTTATTTATAAAGAGGTGCACGGTGGCGCAGTTGGTAGCAATGTGGGGTTCAACTCCTGGCCGGGGGTCTTTCTGCATGGAGTTTGCATGTTCATGCATGAGTTCTCACCTGGTACTCCGGCTTCCTCCCACAGTCCAAAGACATGCCTGTTAGGTTAATTGGTCTCTCTAAATTGCCCTTAGGTATGTGAATGAGTGTGTGCATGGTTGTTTGTGTGTTGCCATGCAATGGACTGGCGACCTGTCCAGGGTGTACCCCGCCTCTCGCCCATAGACTGCTGGAGATAGGCACCAGCCTCCCCGCGACCCACTATGGAAGAAGCAGTATAGAAGATGACTGATTGATTAACTTATTTATAGATAAATAAGTTAGCACACACAGTTAGAGAAATGTAGAAGAATGGGTAGAAAGTTTAATTTTTTTACCAGTTTAACCACAGTAATTATTCTGAGAAAACAATAATGATAATAACCATCAATGATTAAATGTTTAATCTTTCCAGCCATGCCGTAGACTTTAAGAGTGTCCTACAAATCGTGTAAAACTAACACTAACAGTTCTTTATTGATTATATTGCTTCACAAAGGAACATATTTCAGAGGCCATTACAACATAGGTTCCACTTTGGATTTGTTTTTCAGCACAGATAATTAATTAGGGCTTTTCTTATGTAAAATGGGAGAAAATGTCTAATTTGCATTGCAATTATTTGGGCCTTCATCATGTGGGATGTTATTATTTTGAAGGATTTACTTGCAGCATAGTCTGGCAATTTAAAAGCATTGTTCACTGCTGGCCTAATGGTGTTTTACAGAGTGGTACCAAAACAGAAAGCTGAAACGTAATTATTCAGTTTGAGACAAAACAATCAGTACAAACTGAAAACAGAAAGCTTCAGTTAGAAATCACAGAATAGCAAACTGCCATTATGATGGTGATGTAATCTGAAGAAACAGTTCTGTTTAAAGGGCTGCAAAAGGATTGAGGAGCAGACCTACCGAGCCCACTGAGGGAGAAACACAGGTCAGCTACAGGGAACATCTTGGAGGTGTCCACTCCGTTTCCTCCCAGCAGCTCCACGTAGTCACCAGTTCCTGAACAGCCTGGCCATTTCTGTCTCTGTAAAAACACACACATGGAATAAATTAATACAGCCATAAAACTGGATAGTTTACAGCTAAAGTCACACAGTGTCCTATCTTGGCATGTGTGTTGATGCCTTTGAAAAACATGAATGGTGTGTACGCATTAATCAAGAATGTGGGTTTCATAATGTTCTTCTGCATCAGGACAGTGTACATTACTTCAGACATGGTACCAAAGTCTAATTTTATTTATTTAGAATACAACTTTAATGGTGAATGACTATCCCCAATTGGTAAGATAGTTATTTGCTTGATTATTAAGAATGTAGGTCATCAAGCCATCAGTTTCACTTGCTGAGGTGAGTAACTCTTTATCATTGCAGGCAGCATAGTGTAGTGAGAGATTTAGTAATCTTATTATTGGGTCATTGCTGCAATATTGGAGTCACAGAGGGTTTCCTTTTGTAACAGTGGCACACACGTGCAGTATGGAGAGAGAGTGCTGCACCATACATCTCGGAGAATTTTATACATTATCCAAAAATCTGTAGCAGCCTGGTTAACCTGGTGATAAAATTAAACACGTTACAGAGTCAAATGCACAGTAAGGTGATGCTGGAAAATTATTTTCCAATGGCATCATGTTTTTCTGTGTTATTGAGATGAAATGAGAACACACTGTGGTGTGACGGGACTATACCAACTGTTCCTAGAAAATGGACAAAGTGTTCCATGTGGTGGTTTTTTTGACAAGTACTGACACAAAATGATGAGGAAATTCATGTTTTGAATCATTTTTGTCATGGAAACACTTGTGATGCTGGAGAAGTAAATCGTGCAGGATATATAAACTGGAGATAAACACAATGAGTTGCTTTGTGCTTTTCTGATTATTGTAAGGAAAAACTTGTGTTGCAAAAAAAAGATGCTGCAATGCAAAAGATAAAAAGGGAACCAAACTACTTTAAACTACCCTAAAATGTATCACATTCAGTTATCATTAATTATTTTATTAATACATTCATCTTTAAAAGATAATCCGGAAACTGAATGGTGAGATGTCCTAAATGAATCCCGTCTCTTGCCCAATAACTGTGGGTTGCAGCCTCTCAAAACCCTTAATCACAAATTTACATGAGACCTTAAGTTTCACCTTTCATACTTTTGGCCAATTTTGTTGCATTAATTATACTAATAATTAGACACATTTCTAACAAAGAGCTTGTATTCTATTTTGCTATATCACCTAAAACATAACACATTTTATAATCAGATGTGAGATTGTCTGAACTATAGCTGAAACTGTTCACCTAAATCTTCCCAGGGTTTTCTTGACTTTGAAACAATTTTCCTCTAAATCGGAGTAGAAATGAAATGGCATCAGTCAGATAAATTTACTTTCTTTGCAAATGATTATAATGTCAGCAGTCTGCCAGCTTGTTTGTTTCATTTTTTGTCAGGACTTCCAATCTTAAAATAATTCTCTAACTCAACGGGATGCTTATTTGTGTAGTTACGTTAAAAAGTTTTTTCTTTAAGTGCTTTCTTTCACCCTTTTTTTCTATAATTAGTTTCAGTAGTAAATAAAGTATTGAATCACTAGAAGGAATAAAGTTTAATAGGTGACTGACTTTTGTTTTTTTAAATACATTTTAAAAGACATCTCTCTGTAGGTCCATTTTCCAAACACGTTTTGTACTAGTTTAGAAAATACTCGATAGTTTTCAATGAAAATATTTTCAGATAAATCACTACCAATATTTTTAGTTGACACAGCCATAGCATTTCCACATGGGGAATGCAATACAGAAACGGTCAAAATAAGGATAAAACAATATTTTTTCCAAGAAACTATTTGAATAGTAATCAACAAAACACTAATGTCATAACTGCATTATTAAAATATTTTCATCCAGAAACATTTTCTAGAGACGTTTTTGGACATGAACCCAAACCGTAAAAATGTATTAGTCCTGCAACAGATAAAAATAACAAACCATATAATGAAAAATGTAATACATTAAGCTAGATATTACAGTGTTTTTTTTTTTATGCTTTTGCTTTTGGCACATCATATTTTAAACAATGGTATTTATTTCCTTTTACTCTTGTTAAGAAGAATTGAAAAGGGTATTAAATAAAGTACACTGGTATAAATCAAACTAGAAATTATAATTCTTGTTGTAACAGCAAAATAAATAAATTCTGAAATAAAATTGTTTATAGTTCCTATTTTTTATTTTGTTTTTATTAACATTATTTTAGAGTCATACCAAATTTGACAAATTGGAACTCCTCATACTAGACATCACAGTGGTTATAGTGGCATTGAAATACTATCCTCATCTTTTTTTGGGGTTAAAAAGCTGTGCAACTATGCGCTCCACCCATACCACAGAAACAAATAGGATACCCTACCCCTTAACAACATGGAGTTGAGGTTTAAGAATGAGGTTAAAGTTATAAAAAGGGATTCGGACTAAATAATACCACTGTGGAGTGTTGTGTATGAACGCATTCATGAGAACTTTAAACTAAACAATATAGTCATTTATTAATTGCACTCTGTTTTAGGACAAACAGAAGATGTACACTGAATTTTTCAGAGTCTAACTATTGATGCTTCATGTAGAAAAGAACTAACAACATTTTCCCTCCAAGTTGAGAGTATAATGACTGCTGTCAGTGGGGGCACAGACATGAGTTAAATATTTATGATCTATGCATTTTCCTTTATTTTAAAGAATATAAACTGAAGGCTCATGTCCTAACTATCAAAACTAATAGTGCTGGGCTGAGATTTTTATACAATCCTGTTTTGTTGTTTCTGGTTTGGAATCCTCAGGTGGTTTTGCAGCCCCAATATAGAAAAGCAGATAAATCAAGTTGTCTCTTCTAACTTTTCCCTCAGACCATGCTTCCATTGTTATTTTTGATGATTCATCTTTAGCGATGAGCTACATCTCTTAAACTGGAAGGCCTCCTTGCCATAACCCTAATCTTTACCTCCTTCTGCAAATTCTCAATCGAATTCAAGTCTGGACTTTGGCTGTGCACCTCAAAACAATTAATTTTACTTCCAGTTACAAGAAACATTTAGGTAAAACAAAAAAAAAATACTATAAATCTAAATCTGTCAGAGGTAAGAATAATGTAGGTCTTTTAAAAAAAAAAAATTTCAGACAAAACATGATAAATGAGTGAGGGCAAGTTCATGTTAGAGGTGTGAGCTTATGATGCATTCCAATAATAACTAGGATTTAGATTTTCTGGGTTCAGAGTCTGAAAAACAAGAATGACTCCCTGAGGTTACAATTCCAACTGGAAGAGTTGAAGATCACTTTTAGAATGTAGTGAAAGTTGCTAGTTTTTACTATTTAGTGGACGTTTGTATCTATTTATTAGAAGTTTGTATTTCACAGTGGCACAATATTGTGTAAACTACCCACTTGTGAACATGTTCCTTTGGTGTTCGAACATACAAATTGAAGTGATATTAAAGGGAACTTGGAGGCATTTGTTCAGGCATTAATTCATTTTAAACCTGTGTACTGAATTTAGAATTAGTTCTTGTTAAGGGTGAGCTGGCTCAATACTGTATATGGATCAAATGACCTATAAGGGCGTATCGAAAAGTAAACTTGTAAAAAACTTGCTTTTTATGTGTTAGTTTCCCTGTTGGTTTTTAATTGTTTAGACAGTTGTACTGTTAAAACCAGACACATACACTATATAAAAGTGTCTGACACTCCATAAGATTGTTTCAAGCTGATTCAGGCTAAACCTTAGGATGAACAATATTATTTCAGTTTGCTAAATGCCAATATAATTAGACAGATTTGTTGTCATAGAATTTTGTATATTCTTTTATTTAAGATCAGAAGTTTATGCAGACCTAGATAATTATGTCTTTAAACACTTTGGGGGGCGTCTAGGTGATGATGAAATGACTTTGGAACCTCCTGAAAGGTTAATTCACAATATTTGAGTAAAAGGAGCCTAATATATTATAAGGCAACACCACATTCACAGTGCCTTTTGTGTGACATCATGGAAAAATCATAAGACATCAAGCAAGATATCAGAAGGAGAATTGTGACCCTTCACAAGTCTGGTTGAACATTGGGTACAATTTCCAGAAGACTGAAGGTATCACATTCATCTGTTCAATTATGTGCAAGTTTAAAACCATGGGAATGTTTAGCCATCATATTGTTTAGGAATGAGATGGGTAATGCGTCCCAAAAATAAAAATGTTTTGGTGCAAAATGCGTGAAACAACCCCAGAGCAGAGTGTCATCTGCAGAGAAACAGATAACAACATGGTGAGGAAGAAACCATCACTCCAAATTTGATTTAGATTTGATAAATCTAAAATGTAAGTGTTTGGCCATTGTTACATTTTGTTGAAAAAGGGCGAAGCTTGCAAGCCTTAAAACACCATCCCTGCTGCAACATACGGGGGTGGCAGCATCAAGTTGTGTTGGTGTTTTGCTGCAGGAAGTACTGATGCAAAAAAATTGGTACAATATAGATGGCATCATGAGGAAGGAACATTATGGCAAAATATTAAAGTAATATCTCAAGACATCAGCCAGGAAGCTAAAGCCTGGGCACAAATAAGTCTTCAATTGAAAGATGAACCTAATCATACAAATAAATCAGGTACAAGTTGGCTGAAGGACTACAAAGTCATTGTTTTGGATAGCCAAACACAAAGTCCTCAGTCACGTTGAAAATTAGAAAATGTGTGGGCAGAGTTGAAGAGGTGGGTGTAAGAAAGGCGGCCTGTACATAGTTGCACTAGTTCTGTCAGGAGGAATGGGCCAGAATTTAAGCAAACTACTAAGAGGAGCTTGCGGAAGGATATCCAAAACGTTTGAACCAAGACATACAGTTTGAAAGGCAATTCTAGCATTACTAATGAAATGCATGTATACCTCTGAATTTAGAGAAAGTAAAAACAAATCTTTTATTATTCTGTAATTTCACAAAATGACATAAAAGACATAATTTTCATAATCCCATGACTGAAACAGGAAAATGTATAGTCAGACAGTGAGGGGGATAGGTCATGTTTCTTTTTAAATAGTGTTTGTAAATATCTGTTTTCATCTGTAGTTAGGAAGATTGAAAAACGATCTAATTTGAATCTTTTGTGTTTCCATACTTAATGGTGATTCCATGAACTAAAACTTGAAAGAAAGTAAAATTTTTACAGCCGCTAAAAAAAGGTTGGAAACTCTTTCAAACATTTTATGAATTTCTTCAAATTACGTAGTGGCTTTAGTTGCTTAATCAACAACAAAAACCTTTAGCACCTGGAAAATGATCAAATTATTCTGTTTCTACAGAGGTCCTTTATGCTGATTGTATTACATTTAATGTCAATATTTTATTAAAATAAAGCAACAAAAACATTCTGATGAAAGATTTTCTGTTAGACTTCAAACAAAATATTGTTGAAATATTTTATAGTAAAATGTAATTTATGTCAAACTAAAAAGAAATTTTCCTTTGTGGCTTCAAAAGTATCATTATACAGGGTCAGTACTTACTTTATTTAAAAAAAGACTTCTAAAGATTTTTTTGTTTTCTTTGGTAAGAGCTTTTTTTATTAGGAAAAAAGCCCTGTTTACCTTTCTGTCCGTGTCTTACCAGCGGACTGATCTCATTGCTTTTGGCATCCCCTAAGCTGAGATCTGTCAGTTGGATCTCCACAGGGTAGATGATGGAGAAGCTGCAGTTGCGGCGCTGATGGGGCATCACCATGGTGAAACTGCCCTCTGGACTCTGAGACATGATGTTGCAGGCTTTGCACACACACACACAAAACACAGGCACATACGCACAGGAGGAGAGGTTTCAAATTTCAAACAGTTCCACCATCACCTGAGAAACTCGTTACCTGATGTGACAAATTGGACATAATCAGGGCGAAACCAGGGATGAGACACAGTTAGGACTGAGCATGAAACATAACTTAAACTGGTAACAGTAAGCCACACTACGTGGATAGAGGAAGTAGTCAAATCATACCAATTTAGTAAAGCTTTTTTCAGATAATATTAACAGCTATGCTGATGACAAGTAGATTTATACAGAATTAATACAGTGTCATCTGTACAGTGATAAATATTCAAACATTAATGTTGTTTACCTAAAGATAATCAATACAAATCCTCTTCCCATCTGGAGGCACTCTTTCCTAGTCTAAGTGATTGTTATGTTGCTTGGCACAGTGTTAACATAGTGCTCTTTAAGCAGCTAGAAAACAGGTGCATCCTTCTCATTCAATCTCTTCATGTCGCCCTCAGCCTTGAATAATGCTTGATCGAGCACAAATATCCAGGATAAACACACATGCACGCACAAAAACAAGCACCACAATCTTAACTCTCTTGCTAAAACATACAGGAAAATAAGCACAAAAAACAAATCTGACTTGGGTGAAAGACCTTAAAATCTCATATGTCATTGGAGGATTTTAACTTAATCAACAACTTGTGAATCTGCAGCTTTCCTAAAACGGAGGATGGGCGTCAAAACTCACGAAAAGGGTTATGCACTTTGTTCACGGCGAGGGTGAAGCCACTCTCTGGGCTGTGAATGCGAAAGAAGATCATGGCAACATTCTGAGAGGATTGACCGGAGACTGACGATGCAGCAGAGGAGCAGTAGTCTGTGTAGCGCTCGTGTGGAAGGAGAGGGTGGTCATTGCTGCTGGGGAACTTCTCCCCCTTCAGAACCCAGCCATCAAAAATCTACAGCAACAGGAGATATGGAGCAGTCTGAGTTTGAAGCATGGCTGATATTTGTCTTAAGATTGCTGATGCTAAATCAAAGCTTTTAAATTTTAGTTTGCATTATTTAATACTTCTATTATTTAGAAAATAATCCACCTACATAAGACTGAATATTTTGTTTCTTTACATCCAGTAGGTCATGAGCATGATCAGTGGATGAAGAACTGTGTATTGAACTTGGTCTAAAATTTTAGCTGACTTGAGAATGAAAACTGTTATTTGATCTACTGTATTATGAAAAAAAAAAAAAAAACATTATGTAAAGCTGCTAAAACACAATTTAAAAAAAATCTTTTGGTCTTTAATGTTACTTTTTAGACTGGTGACCTGTCCAAGGTGTACCCTGCCTTTGAAAATTTTCTTTCTTTTTTTTTTTTTTTTTTCTGGTTTTGCGAGATAGACACCAGCTCCCCCGTGACCCACTATGGAATAAGCGGTAGAAAATGACTGACTGTTACTTTTTATTGTTTTTAGGCAGAGCACTGTATATAGGTGCTAGTGTTGTAAATTGTACCCAATCACACAAAAAATACACATATATACTGTAAATCTAAATTGAACCGGCAAAACAATAAGGTAAGGTATGTCTTTCGGCTTGCTGTTTTTAACATTTCTGGCCAACAAAAGTTAAATATGCAGGTTACATTCAGCAGTTTTTGGCATCTAGATCATCCTTCAGTCCAACCTTTAAACCCAGAAATATGATCATTTTCTTATTCTTTACCTTTGCCAAAACCCTTTTTCAAATTTGGCCTCGCTTGAACCAAAGCTGCAGTGTAACTGGCAGGCTTGGCTCCCGAACTGAAGCTGTTTTCCTCCTACATTTGCTTTTGGCAAAGCACAAAGGATCTGTGTTGGTGTTTTGCCCTCAAACATTTCCCTAACCCTATTTGGCATAATTTTAATCCAATAGAAGAAGATGAAATAGAATTTATGTCCTAAATTGCAATGTTGTGAACTTCCTGCCCTATGGTCACAGAACAGAGGTTATTTTTGTTGATCACATGGAACAACCTTTATGAAGTCTCCAGCACTGCAGTCAATGCTGACGTCAGAGAGCTCCAGACTGATGACCTCACTGGGCTCAGCGATGATGAAGGCAGCACAAGCCAGCTGTGGTCGGGATGCCACAAATGTGAAATAGCCTTCAGTCGCCAGCATGTCCAAGCATCCTTTAAACATCACAAACAACAGTGCTTCAAACACAAACACATTGCTTTTGTAAAGGCAACAATATTTTTAAGAAACTGTTTGGGAAATTCACAAAGCAGTGCAAGATTTTGCAACTTTTCTTTTACCTGTTTACTCTATATCTACATTGGATTCATGAAAACACAAGGGTAATACATGAAGGGGTAAATATGTCCATCAAGCTCAGCAGCTAAGTAAATGTGCTCATATTTTTACATCAGCTATCAGTTGTACTCTCTTTGGCCACAAACATTGTATTCAAAAAGGTATAAAAAAGGTCTAACTTTTTACAGACATCTAAAAAACAGAGATCACCAGGTGAGGCATGCCTTAAAGCTTTAGGAATCTGACTGATTGTTCCACAATCACAAAATTTGTGATTAGGACAATATTTCCTTAGGGAAAAATTCCCTCTAATTAAATTAAATACAGCTGAGCAGGAAGTAACTGTTTTTGAACTTTCTTCTACTAAAACAAATTACAGCGAGATTTCAACTGACATTATTTTGTTTTCACAATTTGCTTTATGTAAAGAGCTCCAGTGTTCGAGAACCCAATCAATTTGCTTGGTTGTTATGAACCCATTTTTATGCAGATATAATCAGGTCAGGACAATAGAGCAAAAATTATCAGTCTGATAAGGCATATGGAGAAATGAAGCAATTAACATCTTACAAAATGGCACAAATGTCAGTTCCCAAATGTAGTAACTTAAGAAATAAATAAATAATTTTTCATACATGCCATGATTACAGAAACAAATGATAGGAAATGTATCCATAATTATATAAATTGATCAATAATTAAATATATGAATGAACAATTAATTAATTAAGCAGTCTAAACTGTCACTGAGGCTCATCAAATATCAATCAAAGACCCTAACCCTAAATGGGATAACCCCTAAACAGGATAGATTTTAGGCTATTTATCTTGACTAGCAGTGTCAGCCTCTGTGTTAGTCCTCTGATTTTGATGGATAAGGATGATAGGCAAAATACATTAATGATACGCTTCAACATACCACTGTGAAATGAATGAATGGTAAAATATCTGTGTTTTAGCAAATAATATAAACATATTTATTGAAAACATATGTGTTTATTTCTGTGTTTATTGTTTTATTGCCAGTTTAATTAAATATTAACTAAAGCAATTTTTTTTTTCAAAGATTTACTTTTTAACTGAATTGAGGCACGTTTGGACCCCCATAGCCTCCATCATTTATAAAAACAACAGTTCTGAAGATTTCTTACTGAGAGGTCGGCGAAAAATAAAATCCTCTGATTCCCTTTTTTGGGCCAAACTGATCAGAGAATACAATCCATCTGAAGCCTCGTTGTCCTGCAGAAAACATGGCGCAAACAAAATCAGTCCATAAAGACAACGGTTTAACTTGCAGAGTTTTATCAACAAGCCCTCTTTTATTTAACATTAAAAAAGTGTGATCATACCTCGATGTAACGAGTGAGTCCGGTCCCTGATAGCAGGGAAATAAGACAGAGGAAGAGCTGAGCGCGCAGTGCCGCGGACATCCTTAGGAGCGTCTCTCCACAAGTGTTCTCCGAAGCGCAGAGGGAGTAAATGCGCATCCTATGAGGTTGCCGCTTTTATAGCAGCACAAACAGACAGGCAGACCAACATCAGAGTCAATGAGAACACAGAGCACAGCAGAGATGTTATTTTTAATAAGAAATCAGAAATAGCGGCTATTTAAAGCCGTATTATTTCGGCATTTATGCATGCTCGGCGGCGTGGAAACTAATGACGGCGGATTTGATTTGATTAAAAGAAACGAGGCCTCATTAAAAGTCATGATAAACAAACCGAAATGCAGCAGTGCATTGGTTTTATAGCTCGGTGTTTGGCTGTTAAATGCCTGTACCAGAGGGTTTTTTTTATTTCCTTTTTTTGTTTTAAATAAAAACGACCCAATGAAAAAAAGTGACATCCACGTGGTTTTTATATGGCTTCACCAGAAGTAACACAGTATGCAAAGTTTTTAGATGAAAACATTATTGAGGGATTGGGATTTTAATTGTTAGTCAATTCATTTCTAAAATATACAGGGTACACTCTACAGAGTTAAAAGGCTCTGAGCAAAGTAACTCCGGAAAAATGGTTTGTTTGCACACGTTATTGCTGTGGAAGCAGGTATTACTAAAGAAATACAAACTGAAATTCAAGCAAGTTTATGCGTTTTTAGAAAAATTGTATATCAATGCATTCAGAGTAGAAACATAGTTATGTAGCTTTTTTAGGTGCCATGTCCAAACAGTCATTGTATGAAAACGTTTGCTTTAATCTTCCCAAAATTTAAATTCAAAACCTGTAAGACAGGTTGTTCTGATTTTATCACCAGTCAATAGAGTTTCTAAGACCAAAAAACTCTCATGTGCCAGTAACTGTTTAGATGGGTCAGCTCCTTGAAATAGATGTAGGGTTGTCATAAATCTATCAGTTTAGCACCACTTTGTAATATTTAGATGTAAAAAGACATAAGAATTGTTTTAACGTCATTAGCCACAATACATTTGCATAGCCCACAAAGACATCAATGCAAACAAAAAACTTGTATATCAATGCCTCTTAAAGTATTCTTAACCTTTTATCTTTTCCACATTACATTACAAGCACCAACTTCAATGTCTTCTATTAGAATTTTATGTGATAGATCAACACAAAGCAGCACATGATTATGAAGTAAAGTGATATTGGTGCATAGTTTGAATATTTAATACCAAAACAATATCCAGATCCCTTGTGTCACTGCTTAGAGAACCGCCATTTGCTACAATTGCTGCTGCAGAATTTTTGGGCCGGCTTTGGACATAACAAAAATGTTTGCCCATCCTTCTTTGCAAAATGACTCTAGCTGGATTCTTTGTCAAGCTGGAATGTGAACCTCCACCCCAGTCTCACGTGTGTCGCAGCCTCTAACAGGTTCCCTGTCATTGATGAAAAAAAAATTCCCATAGGGTGATGCTGCTACCTTTATGTTTAACTGAGCAGATAGTATTTAGGGTGATGTGTACTGTTAGTCTTTACTTCACATATAGATTTTTGCACAAAGGCAAACATTTCAAATTATCTTTAATTTGACATTTTTTACCACCTTCTACATGTTTGCTGTTTTCCATTTTGGCAAACTGAACACAGGATGCATTATAGTTTTCCTTCAACAATTACTTTTTTGCCACTCAACTATGAGTACATGACTCATAGTTGTTCTGTCGACACTTTCACACATACTATGTACTAAGTGCTTTTAGGATTACCAGGGGTTTCTTGGCTGCTCATCTAATTAATGTTCTCCTTGCTAGGCCTGTTAAATCAAGTTGAAGTCCATGTCTCAGTAGGTTTACAGTTGTATATTACACTTTCTATTTTGAAATTATGAATTGAACAGTGCTGTGGCAGATCTTCAAAGTAGAAATGTTGTTTTTTAACCTAACATCTCCACATTTTTATCCCTTACCTGTCTGCTGTGCTTCTTTGTCTTAATGATGCTGTTTGTTCACTACAATTCTTTAACAAACCTCTGAGGCCTTCACAGAATAGTTTTATTAATACTGAGATTAAATTACACACATGAGGACTCTATTTGTAAGACAATGTGGTTGAAGTGGATTTTAGTTTGGGGCATTAAAAGCCATAGGGACCAGAATGTATGCTTGAATGAAGAAAATGAGGAAGTCCACAAAAAGACAAGGTCTGTGATGTAACTTAGTTTGTAACCACATTTCCTACTGATTAGCATGAAACTAATTATGGGTGTATGTGCTGCATCTATGAAAGGTCAAACTCTGATGTAGCTGAGAGTAAGAGATGATCGTTCTGTCTGTGTTTGTGTGTATGCATCCCATAAAACAGCACTTGCATTCTCACATTCATCTTATTACGTGTGTAAATATAAGCAGCTAATAATGGTTGACATTTTCCTCCGGTGATGAAGGTCTTTGAAGTCACACACAGAACTATAAACCAGAAAAAAAAAAAACAATAATGAATGTAAAACATTTTTTTACTGGAACAAAGTGTCAGCCTGTTGTCTTTCAATGCTGATGACCTATTCAAGGTGTATTACTGTCATCTTAAAAGCCAGTGGTTGTTATAATTAGTTGTCTTACAGAGTCTTTGGTGTCAGAACTTATTAGATGCTTAAGTTAATTTTGTGAATGTGAAAGATGAGAAAATAACAAAAACATTATAGTGCGTGGAAGTGTGTATTTTACTGACTTTATGAACTTAGTGTTTATACGTTGGCATTTTCGGCTAATGTTGTGCATTAGGTGGTGCTGTGATACTTACAGTAATTGTTTTATCCCAACTTATCCAACCAAGACATATTTTATTTGACATGCAGCCCACAGTCTGCAAAGACATCTCTGAATAAAAACATAGATGATCAGTCTGCCTATTTGCAAAAATGAACTATTATTTTCCAAAAGTGTGTTACAGTTCAATTTAATTTAGTTTATTTATACGGAGCCAAGTCACATCAAATATTGTCTCAAAGGACTTGAGATTCCTTAGTAATACAGCAAAATCAGAGCAAAACCCACAAACCTGAAAAATGTTTAATTAACAAAATAACTTTTCTATCACAAAATACAACAAGATTTAATTATCTATCTATCTATCTATCTATCTATCTATCTATCTATCTATCTATCTATCTATCTATCTATCTATCTATCTATCTATCTATCTATCTATCTATCTATCTATCTATCTATCTATCTATCTATCTATCTATCTATCTATCTATCTATCTATCTATCTATCTATCTATCTATCTATCTATCTATCTATCTATCTATCTATCTATCTATCTATCTATCTATCTATCTATCTATCTATCTATCTATCTATCTATCTATCTATCTATCTATCTATCTATCTATCTATCTATCTATCTATCTATCTATCTATCTATCTATCTATCTATCTATCTATCTATCTATCTATCTATCTATCTATCTATCTATCTATCTATCTATCTATCTATCTATCTATCTATCTATCTATCTATCTATCTATCTATCTATCTATCTCCTTAATCCTTTGTGGCATAGATTCAACAAGGTACTGGAAACATTCCTCAGAGAGTTTGGTCCATATTGACATGATAGCATCACACAGATGCTGCAGATTTGTCGGCTGAACATCCATGATGCGAATCTCCTGTTCCACCACATCCCAAAGGTGCTCTATTGGACTGTGGTGACTGTGGAGGCCATTTGAGTCCAGTGAACTCATTGTCATGTTCAAGAAACCAGTCTGAGATGATTCGTGCTTTATGACATGGCGCGTTATCCTGCTGGAAGTAACCATCAGAAGATGGGTACACTGTGGTCATAAAGGGATGGACATGGTCAGCAACAATACTCAGGTAGGGTGTGGCGTCGACACGATGCTCAATTGGTACTAAAGGGCCCAAAGTGTGCCAGGAAAATATCCCCCACACCATTACACCACCACCACCATCCTGAACCGTTGCTAAAGGCAGGATGGATCCATGCTTTCATGTTGTTGACGCCAAATTCTGACTCTACCATCCGAATGTCGCAGCAGAAATCGAGACCCATCAGACCAGGCAACGTTTTTCCAATCTTCTATGGTCCAATTTTGGTGAGCCTGTGCCAATTGTAGCCTCAGTGTCCTGTTTTTAGCTGACAGGAGTGGCACCCGGTGTGGTCTTCTGCTGCTGTAGCCCATCCGCCTCAAGGTTCGATGTGTTGTGCGTTCAGAGATGCTCTTCTGCATGCCTTGGTTGTAACGAGTGGTAATTTCAGTTACTGTTGCCTTTCTATCAGCTCGAACCAGTCTGGCCATTCTCCTCTGACCTCTGGCATCAACAAGGCATTTGCGCCCACAAAACTGCTGCTCACTGGATATTTATTATCTTTTTCGGGCCATACTCTGTAAACCCTAAAGATTGTATTGCGTGAAAATCACAGTAGATCAGCAGTTTCTGAAATACTCAGACCAGCCGTCTGGCACGTCATGCCACGTTCAAAGTCACTTAACTCACCTTTCTTCCCCATTCTGATGCTCGGTTTGAACTGCAGCAGATTGTCTCGACCATGACTGAGTGCCTAAATGCATTGAGTCACTGCCATGTGATTGGCTGATTAGAATTTTGTGTTGACGAGCAGTTGGACAGGTGTACCTAATAAAGTGGCTGGTGAGTATACATATATATATATATATATATATATATATATATATATATATACAGGGGTTGGACAATGAAACTGAAACACGTGGTTTTAGACCACAATAATTTATTAGTATGGTGTAGGGCCTCCTTTTGCGGCCAATACAGCATCAATTCGTTTTGGGAATGACATATACAAGTCCTGCACAGTGGTCAGAGGGATTTTAAGCCATTCTTCTTGCAGGATAGTGGCCAGGTCACTACGTGATACTGATGGAGGAAAACGTTTCCTGACTCGCTCCTCCAAAACACCCCAAAGTGTCTCAATAATATTTAGATCTGGTGACTGTACAGGCCATGGGAGATGTTCAACTTCACTTTCATGTTCATCAAACCAATCTTTCACCAGTCTTGCTGTGTGTATTGGTGCATTGTCATCCTGGGAATGCCATGATATGGCAGCCCAAACCATCACTGATCCACCCCCATGCTTCACTCTGGGTGGTACGCTTCTTTGGGGCTTCTCCACACCGTAACTCTCTCGGATGTGGGGAAAACAGTAAACGTGGACTCATCAGAGAACAATACATGTTTCACATTGTCCACAGCCCAAGATTTGGGCTCCTTGCACCATTGAAACCGATGTTTGGCATTGGCATGAGTGACCAAAGGTTTGGCTATAGCAGCCCGGCCATGTATATTGACCCTGTGGAGCTCTCGACAGACAGTTCTGGTGGAAACAGGAGAGTTGAAGTGCACATTTAATTCTGCCGTGATTTGGGCAGCCGTGGTTATGTTTTTTGGATACAATCTGGGTTAGCACCGGAACATCCCTTTCAGACAGCTTCCTCTTGCGTCCACAGTTAATCCTGTTGGATGTGGTTCGTCCTTCTTGGTGGTATGCTGACATTACCCTGGATACCATGGCTCTTGATACATCACAAAGACTTGCTGTCTTGGTCACAGATGCGCCAGCAAGACGTGCACCAACAATTTGTCCTCTTTTGAACTCTGGTATGTCACCATAATGTTGTGTGCATTTCAATATTTTGAGCAAAACTGTGCTCTTACCCTGCTAATTGAACCTTCACACTCTGCTCTTATTGGTGCAATGTGCAATCAATGAAGACTGGCTACCAGGCTGGTCCAATTTAGCCATGAAACCTCCCACACTAAAATGACAGGTCTTTCAGTTTCATTGTCCAACCACTGTAAATTACTCAGATTACTAAAATTAGATAAGGTTTTCTAATTTGGCAGAAGTAATGAAGCTTTTTGTCTGATTTTGTGCTATGAAAAACAGCTGTGATCTGTTCTGGCATTTTTTCAGAACCTGTGTGAATATCCTGTGGTGTTTGGCTCTCTGTTGTGCCTGTTGACCGGGATATATTAGCAAGTCTTTAAAGATACTGCAAAGTGCCTTAGACAGGAAATCAGGCTGATATTTCCGTCCTTTGAATCATCAGAGGAGACTCGTTTTTTTCTTGTTTTGTCCATGTTTTTAATATGTGAAAACAAGAAAAAAAAATGTTTCTCCAAACACTGAAAGGCATTTAGTAAACATGGTTCCTACACAGTCTGAAAAAGTATGGAATTTGGTTTTAGGATATTCCAAGTCTGGATATGTTAGAAAAAATATAATTAGGAAACTATGGAAAATGATTCAAATTTCCTGATTTATTCTCGTATTTTGATGTCTACATGCTCACCTATTGGTCCATCCATTCCTTAGACCATCTGTCTATCTTTTTGTTCATCCATCCATCCATCCATCCAATGAATCTGTCCCTCTGTTCACCTATTCATTTTAAAATATTAAAATTAATATGAACTGAATAGTCTGAAAGCTCTTGAAATATGAGTCTGAAAAAGTATGTAATGTTGACATGAGGAATGTGTAGGAACCCTGAGTGTACAAGTTTGCATGTTTCTTCTTTACATATGTTTGTGCTGCTACAAATGATTGGTAAAGTGAGCTCCCAGCTTAGCCTTAGCATCAGTTTAATGAAAGTATAATCCTGGGCCCCTTCTGCTCCACAGGCTCTCTGATCCAGCTGCCAGCCGTGTATATTGACCCTGTGGAGCTCCCGACGGACAGTTCTGGTGGAAATAAGAGAGTTGAGGTGCACATTTAATTCTGCCGTGATTTGGGAAGCCGTGGTTTTATGTTTTTTGGATACAATCCGGGTTAGCACCCGAACATCCCTTTCAGACAGCTTCCTCTTGCGTCCACAGTTAATCCTGTTGGATGTGGTTCATCCTTCTTGGTGGTATGCTGACATTACCCTGGATACCATGGCTCTTGATACATCACAAAGACTTGCTGTCTTGGTCACAGATGCGCCAGCAAGACGTGCACCAACAATTTGTCCTCTTTTGAACTCTGGTATGTCACCATAATGTTGTGTGCATTTCAATATTTTGAGCAAAACTGTGCTCTTACCCTGCTAATTGAACCTTCACACTCTGCTCTTACTGGTGCAATGTGCAATCAATGAAGACTGGCTACCAGGCTGGTCCAATTTAGCCATGAAACATATTGACTTTAGCAAACTTGCTGTTTTAAATGTGCTTTATAAACAAGTTGGTATTGATTTTTCCAACCAAGGATAAGATGCAACCTGGCAATGAAAAATTTCATATCACTCCTTCTAAAACTATAATACAACCAGTGATTTAAAAAGTAGCGCAGCATAAAGAGTCTGCAAAATGTTGTTTTGCCATGTGGGTTGGTGCCGAGTAAATGCTTGGCTTTTTATAGAGCCATGTGGAGCTCTGGCTTTTTGTGGAGCCATGTTTTCTTCCCTTTTTTCCTTTTAATATGCATGTTTACGATCATGAAAAAACAGTAATATTCCACGGAGAAAGAAGACCTAAAATGTAAGTTATGGATCTCTTTCAATCTGGCATAATTTTAAGATCTGCATCCTAATTGTGTTGTTTCTCATTTCGCAGCCAAAACAGTATTGTCCCATTGAGGCATGGACTTCACTAGACCCCCCTGGATTTCACAGTCATCAGAAAATACAGTACGGGTGTGTTTCTGACACGTTTGTATTCAATTCAGTACTAACATCTTCAGCAATTAGAATTTAAATAGCTTGTATTTTGAATTGGACCTAATGGACTAGTGTTTGCTCCCTGGTGCATTAATCAGAATCAGAATCAGAATCAGAAAAGCTTTATTGCCAAGTACGTTTTTGGACATACAAGGAATTTGTTTTGGCGTAGTCGGTGCAATACAGTACAAATTAAACAGTATAAACATATCTACAATATAATATAAATATATGTGCACAGTTTTAAGTGAGTGAGAGTAAATATAGAGCAGTATAAGATGCAAGAGCAATACAACAGTGCAGGTGATCATTGTGCAAGTATGGCAGTGCAAGTAAAGCAGGAGTCCAAGCTGAGCGTTAATGTAACGCATAGAGTTACAGGTTACAAGTGTCCTGTCAGCAAAAAAGGGGGGGGGGGGGGGGGGGGGGAAGGGAGAGTGTCAGTGTGGTTTCCGGGCTTTGTTAACCAGGCTGGTGGCAGATGGGAAAAAACTGTTCTTGTGGCGTGAGGTTTTGGTCCGGATGGACCGCAGCCTCCTGCCAGAGGGGAGAGTCTCAAAGAGTCTGTGACCGGGGTGGGAGGGATCAGCCAGAATCTTCCCTGCCCGCTTCAGGGTCCTGGAGGTGTACAGTTCCTGGAGCGACAGTAGACTGCAGCCAATCACCTTCTCAGCAGACCGAATGACACGCTGCAGCCTGCCCTTATCCTTGGCTGTAGCAGCGGCGTACCAGATGGTGATGGAGGAGGTGAGGATGGACTCAATGATGGCTGTGTAGAAGTGCACCATCATAGTCTTTGGCATGAGGATTGGTTGCCCATTAACCTGTCACAATTCAACCTTTGTTACTTACTTGGACCACTTTTCATAGAGACTGGCCACCACAGACAGAGAACACCCCACGTTAGCAGGTACTTTGGAGATGCTCTGTGTCATTCATCTAGTCATCACAATTTGGCACCTCTCACTCCCTCAGATCCTTATGCTTGCCTATTTTTCTTGCTTCTACACACTACACAAGCTTTGAGGACAAAATGCTCAGTGGTCAAAATAATGAGATATTCGGTTTAATCATGAGGGTTCACAGCTTGAGGTAATTCTTTCACTGTATAACTGTTTCCACTTAGTAAAACTATCAAACAGCATTTGCAAAATGTCCATTGTTTTGCAGATAATACTCAGGTTTATTTATTCATATAGCCTGAGTAATCCAATCAGTTAATTACACCAAAGGCATGCCTTCAAGACGTAAAAACCTGGCTGATTATGATCCAGGACAGGACATTTATATCCAATACTAACTTAAACATAACTTAAAGTTATGGGACATCCTTCTTTCATCTGTGCAATGTTGGTAAAATTAGAAATATACTGTGTTTGAGTGATACAGAAACGCATGCATTTTGTACTTGAAAGCTTAACTTTAATTGTTTACTATCAGGAAGTCCTAAAAAATCAATTGAAAGCCTCCAGCTTATCTAAAATGTTGCAGTGAGAGTTCTGATGACAATTAAAAAGAAAAGTCACATCTCTCCGGCTTCTCTTCATTGTTAAATCCAGAATAGAATTTAATTTCCCCTTCAAGTTCTATCATATGTCATGTGATTGTTCCATCTGTTTCCAACTCTTAGACTGGAGGTTTACTGGTGGTTCCTAGTGTTTCTTATCTTATATTTAGAGTGGCAGAGGCTTTACTGAGCTATCTCTGTACTTATGTTGCTATGGGCTAAGGCTACTGGAGTACATACCGACCACCTTTCTCACTCTGCTTCTTTCTCCTACTCCTCTCCAAATATGCATCATCTGCAGTTATTGCTGCCATTGACTTTATTTTCTTTCTATTTTGTCCTCCTGAAAACTGCTATACTTGGCAAATGCATTTATGCTTCACCTTCCTGTGTGTACTTTCTTTTTCATGGTATATGTTTTTCAACTGGTTCAGCGCTTATCTGTCTAGTTGTGTTTCTCTGCTAGGTGTAGCCACTAAAGGAGCTACTGCTGCTATTAAGTCTGTACTTTTCTTTAATGTTGAATGCACTTCTGGAACAGTGCTTCTGTGCTTTTTGTGTGTATGCTCTGTTTTCTAATACAACCAGTTGGTCGCAGCAGGCACTCAGTTCACACTGTCATGTTCTGCTGGAGATCTGCATGCACAGTATGAGTGATTACTTCAAAATTAACGCCACAATGTATTTGACTGTGCACTGCTGCTACATTCTTGTGATTGCTACATAGTCAGTAACTCATTGCAAATGGCTGGATTTTCTTCAATAGAAAACATTTTTTAATGATTTGCATAATAAACTCAACTTCAATAAAATATTTAATTACTAGAATAAATTGGATTGTATGTAGTTGACTCTGAATCTGTCTCTAGGATTGGATAGGATTGACTATTATTGGTAAAATTCTAATACTCACCTTTACTTACTAAAAGAGAAATAACAGACACTCCACTGTTTGGGAATACACAGGCATTTTTTATTGGGAAATGAGTTCCACAGACAAAGCACATTGTATGTATAGTCTCACCAATAACACCCCAGTTGAACTAACCTAATACAGAGAATGTGTCTCTATTTATCTGCAAGTCTCCCCCTCCAGGTTCACACAGTATTCATGAGTCTACAGTCAAAGAGCTCTTTCTCAGAGCTTGGGTGAGACACCATTAAGCAGATAACATTTTGCAGAACGTCAGCTCCTTTGGATACAGTCTATTGAAGGTCACATACTCCTGCAAGCAAACTACTGCATATAAGTCTATACTAAGTTTAGCTAGCAGAGTAATGCAACTTCAATGCTGTATAATTACAGGTCTACATATTTACATACATATTTACCTACATATTTCTGCATATAAATTAGATTTTTTTGTAAGGGGGCTTGAGACTGTATTTGTTGTGAATCAGAGCTAGGTAAATAAACTGAACTGAATTGAAGTAAATTATGCATGATTGGTGAATTTCGATGGAGCAGGACAGCAATTCCTGCTGAAGGCAAGCAGACAAAATAGAATGCAAAATAAAAGATTTAATGATAAGTTGATGAACAATGAGTCAAATACAAAAGCAGGAAAGACACAAATAGGAGGACAAAAGGCTGAAGAAAACTGGAAGTTAATACATTATAAGGAGGTCCTGATCCTCTCCTATGATTTGAATTAGGGTCTTTTTGCATGTGCCTGGCTTGCAGAACTGCATCATAGGCCAAGCACATTATTTTGATTTTCCAAAAACTCCGGATCAATTTAATGATGCTCAGAACAATGCAATTAGTTTATGAAGCAGGGGAACAACATTTTCTGTCAATTTTGTCAGCACATTATTCACCCTTAAAAAGAAAAGTTCAAAATTTTATTAACCCAGGTTAAAATTAATTAATTTGAGTTCATCGTCCACTACCGTAACTTTCTGAACCAAGTTCACAATCCAGTACCTTCAGGTTCATCACGTAAAAATCAGCATTGCTCATTTCAAAGTTGTCATAGAATTTAGCTCTAGTCATGAATATGTTCATTTGAACATGCTCATGCACAACACTGACTGAAACTTCAATGAAATATGTTACGAGCTGAAATTATTATTATTAACAAGTTTTATCAAAATAGAGAAGACACATGCTAGCATTAGCCAAGAATTTTAGCTAACTGCTTCATATGAAAACATTGCCAGCAGGAACAAGATTCAAGTTTATTGAAGACTGTAGCAGTACGGTCTCATTTTTCAAACAAACATTTATCTAGCAAATGTTAACACTGTGTATGTCCTATGTTTTTTCAGAACATTAGCTGAGTTTTTCCAACTTAGTGGTTAACCCATGTTTAAGCAGCACACTGAAACTCCAGCTAGAACAAAATATATATTGAGTAAAAATAAACTAATAGGAAAGACTGCGGTATAAAGAGAATGACTTTCCAAAGCCAAATGACTTGGATTAATATTGTGACCAAAAAGGTTTATTTGGGACATTTTTAACAAATGGTTTTACACAGAAACACCAAAAAACACACATAAACCCTACATTACTGCTTTTCAGCCTGGATGTCAGGGTTGAACTAATGCTGCACTGACATACTTATGGAATTTTAGAGAAATTTAATTTTGTCCTTAAAAGGTGTGATTGAAAACTCCTTTCAGAATAGCTCATAGTAATAGTGAGAAATGCAAATGTCAGAACATACATCACAGGAAAAATTCCAACCAGAAGGCAGAAGTTGGATTGATGAATCAATTGACCATCATTTTTTTGTTCTATGAACTAGCATTCAAAATACATACTGCTACTGATAGTCTGATCGGATCCTGTATCGATATTGTAATCTCTTTTGTTTTTCTGCAAATCAAACATATCCAAAAGCATCATGTTTGCCTTCTGAATACTGTTGTAAACAGGTTCTGACACAGTTTTTAGACACACACACCTTTACCCAACCCGATCAGGCCTTCATTAAAATATATTGGTTATTTTTCTATTACTGACTTGTTGAGTCAGTTTGGCATGGTTTATGTCATGTATAAATATTTGATCCTCAAAGGGTACACGAGAGAAATCTGTTACATTTAATACATTTTAAATAAAGATAATTTAAAACACAATGATTGTTTTTTTTTTTAAAGAGAAAAGGGAAGCGCCAACATTTCTTTTAAATATAGATGAATGACTGTACCACCATCTAGTGGCAAATGTTAGAGTTTGGGTTTAACTGGCTTGTTATACTGTAAGAAAATACAGTACATAAATCTACTGTTATGTTTTAGTTTAGCTGAATGTAAGACTTACAAACTATATGTCTGTTCAATGCTTTAAAAATAGATGCAGAACATTTTGTTTGGAGTTTGTATGATGACTGTCCCTGCTGTTTAAATGTGACAATCACCTCTCCATGTGGTCAGAGTTAAATCAGACAGACTGTTGACAATAGACATTATCGTTTAACCCTGCCTTACAGCTCAGCATGCTGCCTTCTTCAGTACACCTGCTCCCAGGCAAAGATAGCACATATCACTAAGTATTTTCCCTTTGCTCTTTATTGTGTGCTGACTCTCCTCCGCACACATACACCCATGCTTCTTGTGTGGACCCGTCTGTCAACGCAGCAGTCTAGCCCTGCCCTCCTAAATGCGTGACTGACCCATTCATCTCCTGTGGGCACCATAATGAGTAGACCCTCCCCGTTTGGACCGGCCTGACAGAGAGAGATTACTTTAAAGTCTGCATGGATTTTCACTCGCTCCTCCTCCTCATTCCTTCTCCCCTGAAAGTGGTTAAGTCAGGGTGAATTAATGAGGAGCAATGGATAATGCACTCATCTTTTAATTACCTTCCAGTAGAGTTCTTCAGAGAAGGTTTGGGGGCTCGCAGTACATGTTGGTCACTTTGTTTCCCATGCTTTTACCAGAGTCAGCTTGGTGTTTTGCCTAATTTATTTTGCAATTTGAATAAATACTATTGATGCATTAATGGGTAAGAAATGTTATACACTAAAAAGACTAACTACAGAACATATAATACAAAAAAGTCATAAAGTGGTAGACCATCTACATTCAGGCCCTCATCATGAGATACTGCTTAATGTCCAAAAAATAAGATCCTGGATTCAGAAATGAGCTTGCCATTTAATGCATTCCAAAATTATTTCTGTAAGCTGTGCTTCTCTTTAGTTATTAGAAGGGGACATTTTAACATATATTTCATTTGCTGCCAATAGGCACAAGAAAGTACAAAAACAGCTAATCTTTAGTTGCATTTGAGCCTTTTTATTTTGTGTTTTCATCAATGTGTCTCAGTGTTAAAGTTGTTTTATGAACACACAATTTCAATCAGATATCAGTAGGATGCAAAGGTTTTCATAACGAAAAATGAGAAAACTTACAAAAACTCAGGAACAAGTCTTGAAATACGTGCAGAAAACCAGACAGAGCAATGGAAACATGGGGAGCAAAACCACAGACATGAGGCAGGTAAACAAACAGGAGGATCCAGTGGCAAGCAATGAAAACCAGAGAGAATAAATACAGATAGTGTGGGAAATGACCAATGAACTAGAAAGGCTAATCAGGAGAAATGTGGAGCAGCTGGTGACACAGAGAATGCAGAACAACAGAATGAGGGATGCTAATTAACACTGACAAGTTTGTACAGAGGAGTAACAGTAATGTCAAAACACAAAATTCAACCATTAACCTAGTCTAATAAGAATAACTAGAATAACAGCAACTGAACAGGAAAATGCAAAGAAACAGACAAGAAACTCAAAATACTAACACAGGAGAATGATGACACAATTGTACATTTGAGTCAACTATCATCCTTAAATTTAAAAAGAAATAATTGGAAAGTTCAAGAAAACTCAGAAATTATCAAAGTTCCTGAGTCATAAACGTGGCAATGTGAACGTTACTATTACTATCTACAGTGAAGCTAGTTAAACATTAACACAGATTGAAAGATTTTCAACCAAGAAAGTAGTCCCTGCTCCAGAAAGGACACTGTCAGGCATGACTGAAACTTGCAGTTACCAAAACCCTTCTGGTAAAACAAGCTTTAATTGTCCAACAAGACAGTGACTGGGCTGTTTGTCCACAGTGACAAGAAGTATGGAGAAGGCTTTCTCACATAAAAACACTGTACCAACTATCAAGCACAGCGATGCAGGCATCGTGTCTATTCCACTGATAATGTTAATAGTGCTTTTCTCAAAGTAGATGACAAGATACAAATGAAGAACTTCAGGACCATGAAATAGTAATTATCCCTTTACAGATTTCTTCTAGTTTTGTTTATTGTCCCACTTAAATGTTTCAATTTGTCAAAAAAATCAGACTAAGTTAAACGATGTGATTGGAAAATGTTATCCAAACCAACCTGGTCATATGTAAAACCTTATAAACCTAAAAATTGGTAGGCAACAAATTCCATCAAGCACTTTTAATAATAAGTATTTTAAGTCAATGTGAAGAAATTTTGATTCACTCACTCTGAGCAGAATATTTTTAATACAGCTGCATTGGAGTGCTTGCATTATTTGCATGTTTAAAGTCATGAGATTTAAGTCCTGACTGATTAGGCCACTGGATTTTTGAGTCATTTGGAGGTGGACTTGTTGGTGTGCTATTGAATAGTGTCCTGATGCATAGCTCAAGCGTGCCTGGGCAGTCCCAGCTCATCGTACTACCACCACCATGTTTGACAGTCAGTATGACGTTCTTTTTCTAAACTGCTTAGATAGTTTCATGCTAGATGCTACAAGACATACATGCTCCATCCATCCATCTATCCATCCATCCATCCATCCATCTATCCATCCATCCAGTCAAACAGCCATCCATCCAGCCAGCCAGCCAGCCAGCCAGCCAGCCAGTCAGCCATCCATCCATCCATCCAGTCAAACAGCCATCCAGCCAGCCAGCCAGCCAGCCAGCCAGTCAGCCATCCATCCATCCATCCATCCATCCATCCAGTCAAACAGCCATCCAGCCAGCCAGCCAGCCAGTCAGCCATCCATCCATCCATCCATCCATCCATCCATCCATCAAACAGCCACCCAGCCAGCCAGCCAGTCAGGCAGCCAGCTGGTACCTATCTCCGGCAGTCTACAGGCGAGAGGCCGGGTAACCCCTGTACAAGTCGCCAGTCCATCGCAGGGACACATGTTCCAAATTTGAAGTTTCAATTTCAGACCACAGAACATTTTCCCCAAAGTCATGGGAATCAGCAACGTTGAATTTGAGCTTTGTGTTCTTTTTAATCAGAATGGATTTTTATCTTAAAAACCTTAATTTTTAATGGTTTCCATTTTTATCCCAGTCTCTTTTTTATTGTTAAATAATGAACACTGACCTTGAGGAAAGTGAGGTCGAGGTGAAGTGCATTAGAAGATGCTCTTAGTTCTTTTGTGACCTCATGATTAACTCATCGAGGCACTCTGGGAGTGATTTTGATAGGCTAGTCTGGGAAGGTTTACCACTGTTTCATGTTTTCATGATTTTTAAAGGAAGTAGCTTTGTGTGCTTCACTGGAGTCCCAAGGGCTTAGAAATCCTTTATATAACCTTTGCTAAACTAAGGGATGTCAACGAATTTGATTCTCATGTGTTCTTGAATTTGTTTAAATTGGGCATAATGTGTTTCTTTTTGAAATTCTATAGCCTACTTTTATTGTCAGTCAGGTTCTGTGTAATTGATTTATTGATTCTATAAGTCTGGAAGTAATGATAACTGGGTATGTCTAGGAGAATTTAATCAAAAAATACAGTTGATTGCAGTTAATTTATGATTTAAGAAGTGTTCAGTTACTTTTTGAAATAGAGTCAGGTTGGTATGTTGATCTTTTCTCCCCAAATGAAAGAAATCACCATTTGAAATCTGTTTTTGTATTTACTCAAATTATCTTTGTCTGATATTAAAATGTTTTTCATTATATGAATCATTAAGCGTAACAAAAAAACACAGAGTGAAGAAATATGTAAGGGGGCAAATGCACCTCCGCTATACCATATCTACACCACAAATTAACAGAAAATCTATTAAACTTGGTCATAACTGGGGTTTCAAACAAGACAATCAAAAATGATTGTGAAGTGAATAATGCAACTTACTCTGAGTGTTTGTATATATGTTATCTGTATGAATATTTCTGACCTTGTCTAGATCAGAGAAAATCCACAACAAATTCAAGCTTGTGCATGTAATTTGTTTTTCAAAAGTATTGAAGTTTGTCTTTGTATTATTATTTCATCCCAAAAACAGTAGCCCAAATGTACAATTAAAGGCCTATCTACGAAACGTTCATGTAAATAAGTGTAAAATTCTGAACAGCACTTTAAGTCAGTTGGCCTTATTTTGTGGTTAGGTTAGATTGCTGAAGAGTAATATATTCTAACCTTCACAGATCCTGCGTATCAAGCCTGAATCTATAGAATCTGTGTCGTGCAATTAACATACTTTTTAGGTTCCCAGGTGAAAGTTTACTTACACTTTTAAGTTTACATAAGGTGGGTGGGTGGACCTTTGGCACTCTGTAAATGTGTTCCTTTATCATCCAGCTTACACTGTGGTCTGGCCAATCTTATCCTGCCTAATAAACATTGATTAGTTCACATAATCAATGCACTCAATGACAATGATTCAGTGCGCTGCATACATCTATTGACCGCAATCAGCTTTAAACTGCAACCCTCTTTTCAATGCATTTTCTGCATTTTATTATCCTCCAATAAAATAATAATTGTGGAACTTGTGTATAGCTTGCAGACATATTCAATTCAACTATGCAGAGATGACGTGAAACATATTGACAATCTGTCTAGATTATATGAAAAAGAAATTATTTTTATTTTGACCGAGTGATATCAACAAAACTACCACAGGGTGGCGGTCTTTAGCTGCAATAGCCATTGGAGCAGTCTGCTGGTCTCCGTTGATAGATTTTTCTTCTGAAAAATATATAATGTATGTCTTTTGTATAATATAGGGCTTTTTAATTGAAAAAAGTTATTGTGATTTGTGATTTAATTTAGAAAAAAATATGTATTTTTTAGGACAGGAACTACCGAACTGAAGGTTTTTGTAATGTGTAAACACCTATAACATGCAGAAAAAGATAAAACCTTTCAGTTCATGTAAGAAAAAATATTGTAATACCATGAACACATTCATTTGCTCACAAAATTTAAGCAAAAAAACCTAGATTCAAACCCCAGGTATCACCTTTAAACTGTTAAGTGCAAAGTAAAATTACAGAAAAACCCAACACTGAGGGATGTAACTTTTCTCCTTCTGGTTTTTACAGCCACGCATGACCGATTCATGTAATGAATGTTGATAAAGTAGAAAAGCCGGTTTAATCAGGACAGATCGCTGTGCAGAGGTGGAGAATGTCAGAGAAAGCAGGCACAGCTGCTTAGTGAAAAATCCAATATTGACTGTCGGGATAAATGTCCTGCATATTCTCTCATCTGTCCCAGGGGCAGTGGTATTATGCCTCTCACGTTAGCACTCACTAATTGGATTAAAAATGGCTTGTTATTGGGAGAAAAATGACTGAGAAAACTATCATGATTATTGCCTCTCAACAATGTTGGCTCTCAGAGCTGAGGAGGTGAAATAATTGCCTTTGAGATGGAAAATGTCAGAATCAGGAGATGCATCCACACATCCACACATAGTCCACAGCTGAGATGATCTGGACTGAAACAAACTGCTAATTGAAAGTGACTTAAACCCAGGCTGTTGTAGTTAGATTTAGTAGAAAAAACCTCATGAAAGTTGAATATTGCATGTTTTAAAGTAAAAAATGCATTGTATGCATGCACCCATGACTGTGAGAGAAAGCATGAACAGAAATGAAACTGACAAATAAATCAGACATCCACTGGGCTTTAGTTGGTGCATCACCAGGAGCATCCATTAGCAGAAAATAAATGCTTGACGTCAGAGAGCTGACAGAGTCTCATTCATACTGACACTCTGGCTAAATTACACATACGAGCTCTGATAACATCATCATTAAATATTGATTTTTTTTTTTTTTTTAAGGCTGAGCAAAGCAGAAACAAATCCATGCATATTCAAGTATTTAGAGTGAACGTGCTGTGGAGAGTGGCTACACAGTGACTTCGGGTGAGGAAAAGATGGACAGAAGAGAAGAGAGGGGGGAGGGAGGAAGTAAAGGATTGGGGGTGCAGAAAGAGATTTAAGGCTCAGGCTCAGAGCAGATGTTAGCATTGATGATGATGGATGTAGGTTGTTGAGATGCAGAGTTGTTATCATGAGAGGTACTCGCAGTCTTCTCTCTGCACACTTTCCTCCAGATGTCACATTCTGTGTGTGTGTGTTTGTTTGTGATGGTGAAATGAGCAGCACACATGCAGAAATTACACTTGAAATCTTTTTTTCCAGAACTGGAATTTGGAAATTTGTTTTTCTAAAGCATTCATACCAACAGAAAGTAGTGCAAGATTGGGAAATAAAAGTTCAATCAGCACAGACCGAAAATGTCTGTTAGCCCAAATGTTCAAGTCCTGCAATTGGATTTAGGTCTGTACTTGAACTAGGTCAGTGTAACACATAGATATGGTTTTTTCTAAACCATTCATTTGTATTGGTCTTTGTGTAGTTGTTGTCCTGCTCTAATGTGATCCCCTGCCTTAGTCTCAAGTCATTTCCAACTTCTAACAGGTTTTCTTCCAGGATATGCCTGTATTTACCTTGCTTTATCCTCCTATCGACTCTGACTACCTTCCATGTTCCTTCTGAAAAAACATTCCACAGTATGATGCAGCCACCACAATGTTGGTGTTCAGGCAGATATAGCATACATAGGATTTTGCATGTAAGCAAAAGTTCTGTTTTCTGCTTTTTTGACTTGAGCATGTTTGCTGTGTCTCCTACATGGATAGTGGCAAATATAACTTCTTATGACCTTCTTGCTGCCGTTTCATAAAGGCCACACTTATACATAACTAATTGCTGTTCTGTCAACAGATTCTCCTACCTGGGCTGTGGATCTCTACAGCTTCTCCAGAGTGACCATGGGCCTCATGGCTGATTCATCTGATTAATGACATCCTTGCCCAGTCTGTCTGTTTAGGTGAACTGCCTTGTCTTAGGTTTGATTTGTGCCATAGTTTTCCATTTTCAGATGATTGATTGTAAATTCAAATGGATTACATTATCAGTGCTTTGTGATATGGTCAAAGATTAGTATTTTCATTTGTTCCCTAACTTTGCTTTAGACTTTTCCATAACTTTATGATTAGCCTTGCCTGTTGTGCTCCTTTGTCATCATGATGCTATTTGTTCTCAGATGTTCTCTAACAAACCTCTGAGGCATTCACAGAAAGGTTGCATTTATCCTGACATTAAATTACACTCAGGTGGATCTATTTACTAATTGGATGACCTTTGAAGGCAGATGATTGTCCTGCATTTTATTTAGGGCTATCATAATAACAGGGGTTGAATACATATATAAGTCACACTTTCAGGTTTTTATTTTAAAATATCTTGGAAAAAAAAACATTCTCCTTCACAGCTATGCTGCAATTTATGTTGCTCCTTCTTATAAAATAAAATGAAGTTTATGGCTGAAATATAACATAATTTGAAAAGTCTATGGGGTGTGAATATTTTTGCTTGGCACTGTTTATTCAGTGCTACCTATTAAAAAACAATTCCTTGGTAGTGCAAACTAATACACTACTAAACAGCAGCAATGAAATACAACAAAGGAGAGTTTAGAGACTGATTGCAACAGATGAGGCTAATGAATAACTATCCTTTGTGCTCTTAGGTGCAGACTTCATGAAAAGCAACTTCCTCTAATGGCCCAAATTGGATTGCTCTGAGGATTTCTACCATTATCTCCCACAGGAGTGTGGTTACATTCTACTGTGTAAAACCATGTAGCGCTAGGTTACCCTTTACATCGCTGCAATCATCTAACTCACAGATTTTAAAAAATACAAACAGCAACATGCACATTTAAAAGCACATATAGACAGCAGGTGGTCTGTTTCTGAATGAGTGAATGAGGGTATGTTGAGTCGCGGTAACCTGCCTTACACTATAACTAAGCACATAAAAGGAGCTGGGCAGAAACATGCTAGTAATTGATTGCTAATTAGATGTTTAGTTGTCCTCCATTGTGTCCTGACAGAGCTTTGCCTCAGGGTTATCTATTCACAAACAGGCTCTGTGACCTCACAGAACTATTGGCAAATATCAGCCTGTTGTGAGTGAATCAGTCTTTAATGAGACAAGCGGATGTAACTCTAGCAGGTTTTTTATAGCAAACAGTGTCACATTCAAAAACTGTCAGTAAAAAGTAATTTAACCCTCATCCAAAGTGCAGTAAAATAGAATATTATTAAAGAGTTAATTTATATCAGCAACTTAATTTACTAAGTGAAACACATTTTACAGGTTAGTTAGACATGGTCTAATGTTTTCAAGTTTTTATTTCTGTTAATTATGATGATTTTCAAATTGGAGCTTAACATTTAAGATTATAATATTACAGCAGACCAAAAAACGTTTTTATGACAGAAATGTTGGCTTATTGAAAAGTATGTTTAATACCTGCTTAAAGGTTATTTACTTTTATTATTTTAGTCTGACAAATTAGCCACATGGTTGCGCATATTGTAATTTACTGAATATGACTGTATATACAGAATGTGTTACAGCAACGTGCCTTGGAAAACCATTTATACTCCATGAACCTTTTCCATATTTTGTCATGTTACAACAACAAACTTCAATGTCTTTCATTGGGATTTTATGTAATGGACCAACACAAGTAGTGCATTTTGTAAAATAGCAGGAAATTATATATATTTTTCAACATTATTTACACATTTAAATAAAAACGTGTGCTATGCAGGTATATTTCCACCCCCTGGGTCAATATTTTGTACAACCTCAAGCAAGTTTTTTCCATTATTGACCTATATTTGGCTCTATCCATCTTCTCATCTTTGACCAGCTCCTCTTTCCCTCCTTCAGAAAAGCACTTCCATATCATGATGCTGCCAGCATGTTTCACATTGGGAATAGAGTAATCAAGGTATTCTGCTGTATTAGTTTTCCACTACCCATTGTAATTGCAAGTGGGCTAAACAATTACATTTTGCTCTCATCTGACCAGAACACCTTCTTCCAGATGTCTTATGTCTTACCTAGATGGTATGTCTTTTTTCAGTAATGGGTTTGTTCTTGCCCCAAATTTTGGGAATATATAAATAATAGTTGTCCTACATTAAAAATCTGCCATCTTAGCTGTGGATCCTCACAGCTCCCCCAAGGTTACTGTGTGCCTCTTGGTTGCTTCTCTGATAAATCCTCTCCTTGATATGAAGACTCCAGCTACACTTCAAGCACTGGGAGTCTTCACTTTACCAGATGTTTGACACTTTCCATGCACCTTGGCAGTTGGTGAAGGCGTGCCAGAAACGTTTGGATCTCCAATCCTCTTCTAGCCAAGGCTGTCAGTTTAGGTGGACCACCATATTTTGGTAGGTTTGCAGCTGTCATGCGCTTTGGAATGTAGTTCTTATAACTTAACCTGGCTTTATTCCTCTCAACAACTCTATCCCTGGCCTACATGGTGTGTTCCTTTGCCTTCACAATGTTGTTTCTTCATCAGTGATTTTTAACAAACCTCTGAGGCCTTCACAGAATAGTTGCATTTACACTTAAAATAAATGACACACAGATTCTCTCTAAATTTCAATTGGTCCCACTGAATTTTATTTCATTATAGTAGAGTAAAAGGAATCGAAGACGAAAGCCCATGTTGTCTATTGAAAAAAAAAACGTAAAGAAATTAATTGTGTATCATTTTTCTTCCGCTTTAAAATAACGCACTACTTTTGGTTTGTTGATCAAATACATTCAAAGTACATTGATGTTTGTGGTCATAGCCTGACAAAATGTGAACAGGTTCAAGAGTATGAAAACTTCTGTACGGCACATTATAAGCCATTTCCACTGAGCTGATACAACCACATATCTCTCCCTCTCTCAGTGCATGAGAAATTGCCTAATGAGGAATGGGTCGCACATTTCCACAAACTCATTAACCCGCGAGCGAGTGAGACTAATTGCGGCGTTTGGGTAATGTGATTTCACATCTGTTACTGCAGCCCAGGACACAGCAGTCGGCATGCGGCCGGATCTGGTGGGCTGAGCCAGAACTTAGAACTAGATTTCCCAGATCTGCTGAGACAACCAAACACAGCGAGTCAGGCCAACACCTAGAGTGCAGCAGTTCAGTCTGGATGGGCAGAGCAGCAGTCGGAGCAGAGCTGGGGTTGCAGTGTTCAGTCAGCTGTCGTACTGGATCTTGTAACTGCATGCTTGTGCAGTTTAGGTAGCTTTCATTCTAGAAAAAGGAGTAATTAGAGAAACAAGAAGTAGCACAGAAAGCGTCAGCAAAAAATGCATTATAAATAAAAGTAACATATTAATTAGTTTTTCCTAGAGTTGCTGACACTGAACTACACCGTCAAGTAAGCGCTATAATATTTAAATAAGCATACAAAGTTAAGAAAAAACATCCTAACTTCTTCCGTGAAATCGTGGTGACGTGCATCATATATTTTCGATGCTTTCTGTTGTGTTTGGTTCCCACTTGAGATATTTTGCTTTATTTCACCCTACAATGCAAAAAGACGTAACCTGGGAAATCTCGGTTTTTGAATAAAACAGAACAAAAAAATAATACCAGAAATGTTTATTTATTAATATCATATGATTTGAAAGTTCACGCTCAAAGTATCACAAAAACAGGAGAATTTCTCTCTCCGTCTCGTACAAACACATAAAAAAATCAGCTTTATAGAGTTATGACCTGGCTTGGTGTTTTTTAATATATCAACAAATTACTGCAAAAACGGTTTGTTAATAGAAAAGGTGGGAACCATCTGCATAATTCTGAAAAAAGTAATACTACTTTCGTTAATTAAGATTAATCCTTTGTTTAACCTCCCTGCATTGTTACAGAAACTCCAATTATAAGTTTACAGACAGCGGGGCTGCTGATGGTAATGCCATATCTCATCAATTACCATCCCGTGACCATAAATTGGCCTCAGCGCTGCGGCAACGAGATGAGGTTAACACGCTGATTAATTTGAGCTGCTGTGAATTTCAGGCTCAAGTTGACACTTATGCTCTTTGACACAGAAAGTGAGGTCCGCCCGCTTTTCATAATGGAGTAAAATTTTATTTACCTCATTGAGGCCTGCTCCCGAATCTCATCAGGGTCGTTTGAAATTAAAGCAAGAACAGGTGAGATGTTTTCTTATTATAAACTAATTGAAGAGTTCTAAACCTAAATGCCAAGTGATCAAATAGAAGTAAACGTAAACTTAATTGTAATCAGACTATTTTTTGTTCTAATAGTTATTACATTTTGATGCACGACAAGACTGTATATATATATATATATATATATATATATATATATATATATGTAATTTATTTAATGCATGTTTATTTATTTTATTGTTTATTTATTATTTTTATAGTCTATTGAATTGTTTATTTAGTTTGTCAATACTGTAAGTTGTTTGTGTGTTGTTTCATAAAATGTCAACGGAATTTAATATAATGAATTTAAATAATTAATATTTAATTTGACCGAGTGTTTAATATAAAAGCCTTAACATTTATCATTAACATTTGGATCACATTTTGCAACCCTGTATATAAGCTCTGCTCACTTACATTGGCCCTAGGGTGAACTTAACTACAAGCGTGATCCTGTCGGTCTTTAAACCTAATACCGTTATTTCCTGCTTACTTAATTCAAACTGGCCTTAAATAATTGTTTAAACTATGGTGTATATGTGATATAGTGTAAAATTTAACTATTGAAAGTACAACTGAATATTTTAAAGTTATATATTTTAATTAAAACTGGCCAATTAAGATAAATCTGGCACTTACGCCCAAACTGGGCACCATATCGGACTAAACATACAATATGAATTTGCACGGAAAGCTTGAACGCGCTTTATTTCTCCTGTGGACCTCTACTGGTTCGCAGCTCCTACAAATATTGGTAGGAATGTATTTTGTTGCAATGTACTGAGCCAGTTATACCGGTCATGTGTCGCCAAACAGCATCATATCATAGCAGATGATCTTGGTCTAAATTTACAAATCATATTCCTTATGGATCAAAGTGTATTCCTAAAACCACCGGGATGTTTGCCTACCGTCCAATCAATGTCCTAAGTAGGGTGACCGTCATGGTTAAAAGCAGTGACCGTCACATCGAAGCCCTGACATCTTTACCGCTGCTATTAGCCACTATGAGACCAGTCATCCTTCAGAAATGCTTTACCCTGTCATCTCATAAACACTTTCACAGAGGCTTTCTGTAGGTCTCTGAGCAATGACCTCAGACCACACAGTCATCTGAGAGCAGCTTTTAAGCTCTAGCAGCTCCCCTGTCACTATCGGAGTTAAGCATCACCTCAGCATGATGCTGCCACATGCTAATGCGAATTACTGATGTCGTTAAATTGAACAGAGTCGCATATCAACCTTGTTTCGACATTCTTGAAAAGTACTTTTATTCGTTTTGTTCATTTTTAAACTGGTACAAACCCGTCAATATGGTGCAATCCGATGTAAGATCAAACATTTAAGAAATGTGTCAAGTAATAATAGCACATACAATAAGTTAAAACATATCACAAAAAGACCAGCGTGTACAGCAAGAATGTTTTATCTACACAAAACATCCTAAAACAGAGTATAGGCCAGCTGAGAGATCATTGTTTTGTTCACATTTTTATCTTTTGCGAATTTGCTTTGATTCCAAAAATTGGGTTCTCAGTGTGAGTGGGGGCCAATTTCGTCCTTCATCATAAGGCCAAATTCACCCACACAGAGCATGCCTGAAATGCAGTTCAAAAGGCTCACTGTCGAAGTGGGAACTGGCGGATATTATAACTGTTTGACAAAACACAAGTCACCTGGATACATTAAAGTGTGCGTTGAGACACACTCAGTGAAAACGCAAATACAACGATTGTTTGGCTCTCATTAATTAGGACCTATATTCTAGTGTCATACAATAGCATTTATCATCAAGTGTTAATAAAGTATTTTTAAAATGACAAGATAACCCCCCCCCCCCTCCCAAGAAAAAACAAACAAAAAAAACCCCAACTTATTTTTCCGGATCTTGTCATTGTGTCTTGTTCGTCTCCATTCCGTTTTCTCGTTTCGATCTAAACAGCAGGAGGGAAAACAGAAGAAAGGCGCAGGGCAGATCTGGGACAAGGAGCCGGGGAGAGCAGGATGAGATGAGCTGAAAAGTCCTTAAGTGAAACTCATCGACACTGTGTGCTCCAGCGCTTTTCGCCTAAGTGAAGCGATGCTTGTCCCTCTCCACATATCACTGTCCGGGGAGCTACAAAGCTGCGGGGAGCCCGATACGTTCGTGGGGCCGGAGAGGGACGCCGACATTCCCGGGAAAGGCGTCTGGTAGAGGTGGGACTGCAGGCCGGAACCGTTGGAGGACAGGCCGTTTGAGAGTCCCATGGAGTTTGGCGGCGGGCCATGACCCAGGCTGCACTGCGAGAGGGTCTGCGCCATGCCAGGCTGACGGCCCAGGGCCGGCGGGAGCTGCAGCTGGGAGACCCCGGGCATCCCCGTGGCCCAGCGCGAGTCGTTGGCGTGGAACGAGCACAGGCTGTTCTCCATAGCGGCCGCCGCGGAGAACTGCGGCAGGCCAGGCGTTGGTAGCAGCGTCCCCGGGGCGCGAAACACGTTGGTGGTCTTCTTTCTTTTCTTCCATTTAGCGCGTCTGTTCTGGAACCAAACCTGAACATAAAGAAACAAAATGCGCTCTGAGAAAAGTGAAGAAAATTGGGACGGGGGGAGGGCTGGGTATAGGGGACTATAGGTGGTACAATTAGTCAAGCAAGGTTCTGTTGCCTCAAGGCAATCTTTACTCAACTTCGGCTATAATGTAATACAATACAGGTCATATGTCATCTGCCGATTCATTTGTGCCGAAATTGAGAGAGTTCCTTATTTTGGTGCATTTAAAGAATAAAGAAATACAAAGTGATTTTTTCAGTATTTGTCCTTTTGCCCTTTTTCAGGATTACCAATAACAAAATAAGTTTTCCATCACAAAGTTCAACAACATTTAATGATGTCTAGGTATATCTATCTATCTATCTATCTATCTATCTATCTATCTATCTATCTATCTATCTATCTATCTATCTATCTATCTATCTATCTATCTATCTATCTATCTATCTATCTATCTATCTATCTATCTATCTATCTATCTATCTATCTATCTATCTATCTATCTATCTATCTATCTATCTATCTATCTATCTATCTATCTATCTATCTATCTATCTATCTATCTATCTATCTATCTATCTATCTATCTATCTATCTATCTATCTATCTATCTATCTATCTATCTATCTATCTATCTATCTATCTATCTATCTATCTATCTATATTCCTAACCACTGAAAACGAGAAATTCAAAAATTCATTTTAAATTAAAGAAATAATTTTTCAGAAACAAGGATTTCCATAATCTTATTTGAAATTTGACATTTGCGTGTACCTACACGTGGTCAATCTAACAGTACAAAATCACCTGAAATACAAAACAAAACACAAATATGCCCATCTTCCACATACCCGCTTACTAAGCGTTTTATGAAGAAATGAACTCGCACCAACCGCTGAGCTTTATAAAGATTTCATCATCTTCGCGTGTGATTAATGCGCGCGCAAGGCCGCGAGTCGATGCCACCGTATTAAAAAGTGAAATCTCGCTCTCATTCCGCTCAGCCAGCCGTGAAACGTCGCCCAAACCCATTACACTCGAGGGGGGAAAGAAAATGCAATTTCTCATTCCATTAAAAAAGTACAATATATTCTCGAGAGTCCCTATTAAGACGTCGCTGATAGAGCATTTTAAAGGAGAGGCTGTGCAAAGGCATGCAGGGGGGGAACCAGCACATCCACGTAAGGGCTGCACCTGCACGATCAGTATTAATGTTTACCAACAGGAGCCGGGATGCAAATACAATCCGCTTTGCTTGGAATAAAGAATTTATTGTTAAGGTGACTAATGTTTATTCTGCTTTTATTACTTTCACAGGAATAATTTACATGGATTTCACATCAGTGGTTAATAATCCATTCACTGTTATAAATAAGACTAAAATTAGTTAGTAATGGGTTTGCCTCTTTGTTGCCTGGTATATGTTCTAGAATGGCAGCTTAAAAATATGCTTCAAACAGGAATGCAAACTAAACAGTACTCAAATACGAACTATTTTTTGTGTGGGAATAACCATAAACTATAATTTTGTAATAAATATGTAAATTCATTCATAAATTCGTGGTTTTTACGGGCTAAAACAAGAAAAACGCAAATAATTTTTATTGTATTATTAAAATAGCTTGTTTTTATTACTAGAGGCATTTAACACATTGCATAGCACCATGCTTCATGGCTGTAAAAGTCAGCCGAATGAGTCTGATTGCATACACTCTCTCATCCATGGATGAAAAACATTTCAGAACCTTGGACAGAGCATTTGGCCACTAGGACACGCTTTGTTCTTTCAATTGACTACTTTCGCTTATTTGATTTTCTTGTTAAAGTCGAATGGAACCAGACCGGTATTTTGTAATAATTATTTCTTTTGGCTTTCAAAACATAAGGAATTAATTTTTTATTATTATCAAATATTTCGTTGTCCACAAACATGAAGAAGAAAATATAATTTATATGAAAACAATGAACAAATATATTTAATATATTTTAACAAGAGTAAGCTGCATCAAGGCGCAGATTTGTTTTGATATTTGCAACATTTCCAAAAATATTTTGATCACAATTGCAAATAACGTTTTGAAATACAGTAAAAACTAAAAAGAGAAAAACTTTTTCGACATATGTCGTGCCAAGGCTGAATTTTGGATCGTTTTGAAGAACCTGAAGACCACCAGCAGCGCCCATAAGCAACCGTTGTAACTTCATTGTTTACCTGAACTCTGGATTCGGTGAGACCGATCCTCAACGCCAGCTCCTCCCGCATGAAGATATCGGGGTAATGGGTCTTGGCGAAACTGCGCTCCAGCTCGTTGAGTTGAGCTGGGGTGAAGCGCGTCCTGTGCCGCTTTTGTTTCTGCTGGCTCGTCGGCTGACCGGAGCTCTGCTGCGGCTGTTGTTGTTGCTGCTGCTGCTGCTGCTTCTCCTGCTCCTGTTTCCCGTTCACCGGCATGCCGGCAGCGTTGGAACCCACAGTGGTGATATCTTCCCCCGGCAGGAGAGTCGTTCCCTCTACGGAGTCCGAACCAGGGGCAATGTCTCCCGGATGCCCCTGGTCCTGAACTCCACCTCCCAGTCGGCACTTGAGAGCTTCTCTGTGTCCAAGGAGCTCCGCAGCATCTTTCATCCCTGAGAGGATGATAAGAAGGAAGAATTTCAGCCAAGACAAGGAAAATCCCATTTCTTAGTATGTTTAGTAAAAGAGAAAAAAAAAACAACTTCCTGCACTGTTGGAAATAAATATAAAATTAAAATATAATAAACACAACCCAAGCGGACATTTTCAAACTTTTAAATCTACTAATATGTTACAAATGCAATTATTGTTACAGAATAACCTAGACTATCTAACGTATCAACATCAAACAAGAAGTAGAAATCTTACACTGGAGTTTCGGGCCGGAGTTTAGTGATGATAACTCACCGAGCCGAGCATCCAGGAGGTCGGCGTGAGAGAGCATCGCGTACCGCTCCAGGGTGAAAGGAGCTCCGAAAAAAATCTCGCAACTTTGGGGCAATTTAAAAAAGTATATAGTCTAAATGAACGAAAATTCAGTTTGTGGTTAAAAAAGGAGGTCCCTTGCATTATAATGTCCTTTAGAGCGACGGGGAGGCGCTTACTAGTTGAAAGAAGCCGTGAGCTTCCACATATAGGAGCCAATCAGAGCGGGCGCTTGGAAATGTCACGGATGTGACAACCCTCCTCCTCTTTTTTCCACTGTATTTTTTAAACACACCTGCACGCACGCTGGGATGCAGGCACAAACCACCAAAATTAGTACAATTCAATCTACTGTCATTTCGTCCTCTGATTTATTACATTTTCCTGCAGGAATTATTAAATGTTCATCATCTTAATGTTTTTAATTTTAGAAAACAGAAAATAGTACGAAATGCCAGAGATGCACAAATGAAAATGCCGATTTTATTCTTCTTGAGCATAGGGAAGCTCGTCCTATTTGTACGAGAAAATACAACGTCATTAGATATGAAAACTTTGGTTTTTAAAAAGCTGGTTTGTGTCATTTTGATTATGTGAAGCTGTGGTTACATTTATAAGTGAACGCAAAATCCATGAACATTTTAGTCTGGTGCAAATACTTTTGGCCATTACTCTGTTGACTTTTTGTCATAATGAACACCCCCCTTTCACCCCCACAAACAAAACAAATATAGCTCCAGTACCTCCCCCCACCTCCACCCCACCCCACCCCCCATGGCAGGCGATTTGGGGAGACAAATCGGAGAAATAAATAAATAAACGAGAACAGATGGATTTAAGCTCTGTTAGTGATCGTCCGCTTTAACTCCAATCGACTTTTCATCAACTCGGGTTCAATTAAAGGTATTTAGGCCTGTTTGCTTCAAACAAAATCAGACGTCCCGGACCCTAAACGGCCGTGCCCCTCTTAGCAGAAGTCCATGAGCAGGTCTATTATACAATTAACGGGGCAGTCATCGATTTGCGCTCCGCTCACTTCTTCAGACTGTGGAGGTGATAGTGGTGGTTGTTATAGAAGCGGCTTCTGGCAGATGTCGGGGTGGGAGACTGGTGAATAGACCACCGCCTGGGACTAAATAGTTTTGTTCTTTGCAGCCGCACAAAGGAGGCGTCCGAGCGAGGCTCCACATGCAGGCAGCTCATCTTTTATGCCCTTTGGGGAAGTATAAGCCTATATGCGTGGAACAGCGTGAAAACTTAAGGAAATAGGTTGGTGCATGGTCCACTGAGATGGAGGAGCGGCTGATGAGCTCCCGGGGGTTCAGGAGAAGCAATCAACAGCAGCAGCAGAACAGGCTCGATTTCATTTGATCCAAACGCGCAGACCAGGCTGGAAGAGAGAAGAGCGGAACTCCTCAGGCTTTGAAGGGCCTGAGGCAGAGAGAGATGGTCAGTATGGGGGAGCAGATGTGAAAAAATTTGCCATAATAACTGAGGTGTAGACAGGAAATAGTTTTTATTTAATCAAGATATCTTGATCAATTAATTATTTGTTCAATTCTATAAGACAACTTCATATAATCCCAGTTCACCTTATTATCTATTATTTTAAAACAATAATAGTTTTTAAAGGCATATTCATATAATATGACGTCATAATAATAATAATAATAATAATAATAATAATAATAAAGTTGGCATAATAATATAATATAATATAATAATTATTTTGTAATGTTATCAGTCTACGCATCTTTATAACATGGACGTTTTTCGTATTGCGGTTACTTCTGGTTAAAAAAAACAAAAAACAGCCGGGATAGTGAACATCAGCAAGTCCGATCCTCAGACTGTCACCTATATGCTGTTATAAGAGGAACCCCCCCTGAAATGGGTCTATGTCTCACTCAGCCTCTCTAACTGGACCACATCAATCTTCCCCTGTAAAAGCACGCTCCCGAACGATCTTCTCAGGTTAATGCGGCGCATCTGAGTGCGGAACGGCTGTTTACACGCGAAGAGACGCTTTTAATGGAAGCGCACCAAAGGGAAAAAAACCAAAAACAAATGCAATTTTGTAGAGCAATTTCAGAGATCAGGAATTCCGTGTCTACCCTTTTTTAAGCAATCATTCCGCGTTAAATCCATTGCTCATATGGGCCTTCACAGGTTAAAACAAACGCAGTTGCAAGGATCAGTTTCTTCCCACCACAACCAAATTGCAACATGCGGGCCAGGAGGCGAGCTGCTTGTTTCTTATGCTCGGTCCTATTACACCGCCTTGCAGGCACCTGCATTCACTGAGTTATACAAATCTGAAGGGAAAATCGATTTTCCATCTGCAGGGACGGGACGCGGAGCAAATAATACCGAGGTTTTTTGTGCAGGTGATTTGACAGTCAGAGGAATAAGAAAGCAGAGCAATGACTGCGGCTTGATCAGAACACAGTCGAAACTCATAAGAGGCTTTTCTCTTCGGCCACCCAGCCTGGGCTGCACCACCCGGTGCATCTCATGCTCCAATTAGGCCAGCCGCCCTCCGCCTGCTGCCCGCTCCTTTCTTGATGCGGAGCACAGAGTGGTAATCACGGCATCAAATAAAATAATCAGCAAAGAAGAGCCATTTCCTTAATGAGACAGAAGAGGCTGGTGTCACGGAGAAGGTGGTGCGGTGGCGTCACGAGTTATTTTGGGGTGGGGGCGGTTTTGGGGGTTATTAAAATAGCACTGAGGGCCACGATTGATCTCCTTTACATATTGGTGTTGTTATAGCTTCAAAAAGGTCTTATCACCTGGTTCCAGTGTGTGACCCTACAATGATCCATTTTTAGATGGATACGATGGATACGACGGAGCGCTACAGGAGATCCTTCCTGCCCACAGTTCCTGCATCTACAACGGCTCTTTGAGGAAACCTTCATAATATGAGCTATAACAACATGTAATTTCCCTTTGGGATTAATAAAGTATTTTTGAATTGAATTGAATTTTAGGGTGCACCAAAAAGAACTGGAAGCTAACACATGAAGCCGGGAACTGCCAACATGTTTATTGGTTTCATACATGCAAAAATGCACATTTTAATTTCTAAGCATTAGCTTTAAAGAAAAGTTGGATTATTTTTGGGTTAAAAAACATTTGTTTTAATTTAAAAGATTTGTTTATTACAGGCCAATAGTCAGAGCTAGCTAAAGGCATAAGCAAACTAATCAGCTGCTTAAGGCCACCAAAAAACAGGGGCCAAGAGCCCGGATCACATCAACCAGGTTTATAAATGTTTTTTTTTTTTTTTGTGTACATGTCAAACATTGGTGTTAATTGTATGATATAAACTGTATAATAATTGACCTTTAAAATGTTATTTGTAAATCAGTTTAGTCTGATTGCAAAAATATTTTTGTTAAAGAAAAATATTTTGCTGTTCAACTGGTTTTTATGCTTCCTACCTTTCTGCACAATCGCCTAAAGTTCAGAAGTAAGAAAAAAACACTTAAAAGTATGTTTAGTGTCAGGAAAAATATTTCTATTAAAATCATCCAGATTGATGTTTGAAAAGACAGGATGGAGATAGAGGTGTGTTTTGTTCTATGTGTTCTGATAAATTATTTCCATTCTCCAACACCTTGAACTTTTTTACATTTTATCATATTACAACCACTAACTTCAAAGGTCAGTGTATTTTGTTGGAACTTGATAGACCAAAAAAGTAAAGCATAGCTGTGAAGTGCAAGGAAAGTTATACATACAGGGGTTGGACAATGAAACTGAAACACCTGTCATTTTAGTGTGGGAGGTTTCATGGCTAAATTGGACCAGCCTGGTACCCAGACTTCATTGATTGCACATTGCACCAGTAAGAGCAGAGTGTGAAGGTTCAATTAGCAGGGTAAGAGCACAGTTTTGCTCAAAATATTGAAATGCACACAACATTATGGGTGACATACCAGAGTTCAAAAGAGGACAAATTGTTGGTGCACGTCTTGCTGGCGCATCTGTGACCAAGACAGCAAGTCTTTGTGATGTATCAAGAGCCACGGTATCCAGGGTAATGTCAGCATACCACCAAGAAGGACGAACCACATCCAACAGGATTAACTGTGGACGCAAGAGGAAGCTGTCTGAAAGGGATGTTTTCCCCACATCCGGGAGAGTTACGGTGTGGAGAAGCCCCAAAGAAGCGTACCACCCAGACTGTTGCATGCCCAGAGTGAAGCATGGGGGTGGATCAGTGATGGTTTGGGCTGCCATATCATGGCATTCCCTTGGCCCAATATTTGTGCTAGATGGGCGCGTCACTGCCGAGGACTACCAAACCATTCTTGAGGACCATGTGCATCCAATGGTTAAAACATTGTATTCTGAAGGCGGTGCCGTGTATCAGGATGACAATGCACCAATACACACAGCAAGACTGGTGAAAGATTGGTTTGATGAACATGAAAGTGAAGTTGAACATCTCCCATGGCCTGCACAGTCACCAGATCTAAATATTATTGAGCCACTTTGGGGTGTTTTGGAGGAGCGAGTCAGGAAACGTTTTCCTCCACCAGTATCACGTAGTGACCTGGCCACTATCCTGCAAGAAGAATGGCTTAAAATCCCTCTGACCACTGTGCAGGACTTGTATATGTCATTCCCAAGGCGAATTGACGCTGTATTGGCCGCAAAAGGAGGCCCTACACCATACTAATAAATTATTGTGGTCTAAAACCAGGTGTTTCAGTTTCATTGTCCAACCCCTGTAGTTGTCAAAGTCTTTTTAAAGGAGAGTGTGCATATACCTCTAACCAGCCCCTTTTACTCTTTTGCCCCCAAGAACAGTGCAATTGCTTTCTGAAGTCAATTATAAGTAAAAAAAAAAAAAAAGTCCTCATGTGTATAATTTAGTTTCAGTATAAATACAGCTGTTCTGTGGAGACCTCAGAAGTTTGTTAGAAAACATTATTGAAAAACAGCATCTTGAAGAACAAGGAAAGCAACAAGCAGGTCAGGGATAAAGTTGTGGAGAAGTTTATGTTGATTATTAACTCCACAAATCAGTCCGTTGTAGAAGAGGAGCAACTTTGTTTAATTTTTGAACAAAAACCATTAGAAGTCCTATTTGCAGCTTGGTAGATGCAATATAAAGGATACGCCAACCATGTGGAATAGATTGCTCTATCCATCTAGTTAGATGAGATCAAAATAAAACAATTCATCCTTCATGCTAATCTCTGTCAGGTTTAATTCAACACTGCACATTACCCTGATTTCAACATCCCCATGGTGAAACATGGAAAAGGCCACATCATGCTTTGGAAATGTTATCTTTAGCAGGAACAGGGTACTTGGTCAGAGTTGTTGGGAAGGTGGGCGGAGCTAAGCAATTGGTAATACACTAGGAAAACCCATGGAGGCTGCAAAAGACTTGAGACTGGGATTGAGGATCACCTTTTGACAGGACACCAACACTAAACATAGTGCCAGAGCCTCAGTGGAATATTTAGATCAAGGCATATTCATGTGTTAGAATGGCCTAGACGTAGCTCTAATGGAGAATCTTTGGCAAATTTGAAAATTGAAAATTTGCTGTTCACACCCTGGATCCAGTCTGAGTTTGAGTTATCTAGTGAAGAAGAATGAAGTATATTTTCATTTTCCAGATGTGCAAAGCCAGATACATATGGCAAAGGAAATGGTGAAAAGTTGCAGCTGAACCTATCACATAACAATCCCAGTTAAAGAAGGTTGAAATTTGTCATTTCTATTTGATAAAATGTGAAAAGGTCACCCCCAATTATATTTTAAAAAATTGTACACTTGTGATATCTATGTGTATATAATGATTTGAAGTGGAAGTTCCTCACGTCAACAACATTTAGTTGTAAAGTTAATGTAGTATAATGACAAATAGTACTTTCCAGTGTAAACTTTAATCCAGAATAACTATATGTTATCCTGTATCTAGACAGATGTTTGAACATGGGTAGTATAAACACTGAAGACATTACAATGGCACATCCTACATCGATAATATATGCGGTTTAATTTATGTAGATAACTTCAAGCAAGTTGTCAAGTCACATCAAAATGCATTGTAAAAATCAAAAGAAAAGCTGGGGCTTTTCTTCTACACCTCTTGGAAAACGCTGTATTTGGACCTGGCTGAAAAAACAAATCTTCTTTCAAATCTGTTGTGACAACTTATTGGCTGAGGAAAGATACTGAGGTTTAACAGTAAAAAAACATCTAGATTTCCACTCATCATGAGCCCTATATGTTTTTATTACACTATGTTGACTTTTAGACAGAACCTAATGTAAGATAATTCAACTTCCACAAATAGTTCATCAGAGTGCGTAAGAGTTAGGGAAACAGCTGAAAAAAAAAGCTAGTAAAGAGAAAATAGGTGAAAAGGTGAAAACAAATAAAAAACAGAAAAAGTACAAGAAATATAATGTATATATATATATATATATATATATATATATATATATATATGTACTGTCTTTAGGAGGTTCCTACTGTCTGCAGGATCTGACTTTCCCTCTAGCTCTGCTCCATCTGTTAGAATATGTTCTTTCTTCAGTTCAGTCATTAGTGGGTCTATTACTGCAGCTCCATCACTAGAAAGCTTTAATGCATCATTGAAGGCAATAAGAGGCTGTACAAAGCGACAAAAACCACACTTCATAAAGGAACCTGCAATAGTACATTGCTAGCGTGAGAGAGACATAAAAAGTATCATAAAAGTCATCCAGGATTTAATTTGTGAACTATTTCTGTTTACACAGCAAAGTCAGACATGTATTATTAGAAAATATCTTACTAGGAATAATTGTATTAATTATGGGGTATTATATGCTGAGAACAACTTGCTCATGCATATTTTGTGCCCCTGAAATTCTAGAGAAAGTGGGAGGACTTGGGTCAGCAGTGCCTCTGAGTAGCTTGAAATTAGAAACATGTGCTGGTAATTATGAAACTGCAGCAAAACCACATAGTGCAATTTAATGCCTCAGCAAATTAAAGAATAAATGGGATCAGTCTCTTTGACCTTGCTCAGTCGGACTTGATCTACCTGATACTTCACTCACTCACAGCCAGGCCTGCAGGTAAAAGTCAGGTCTGCAATCTGAAAGCAATGCAACAAAACCAGTAAAATAAAACCCAAAAGCACACATTTGTTTCCTGCAGCTGCTGACAACAACCCCTTGCAACTTCCTTGATTTTTTTCAGTGCATTCCTCACTCGGCATGTTCAGCTCCTCTCTCACTTCACAAGCTCCACACTCTCCGTTCCATCCATTCTCTTTATCTTCCTTTCCTCTTCTCCTCCCTCCCTTGTCTCTGCCACATTTCTGCCGCCACTCTGCTAAACATGGCGCACTACCTCTCCCAAGATTAATTGATCATCAATTTAGCTCTAATTTGGACCAAGTCAGCTGGTAAATGGGGCAGTTTTCCCTGATTGTTAGTGAAATGTGCGCAAGTACATTGATAAATTCTGATTATTTATCAATTACAACCAAATGAACTAAATCTATTGAATAAATTCCAGCCTGATTGCCATAATAGAGTTTGAAAATATGGCTATTGATAATGATTCTGGCTAATAGTCTTTTCCGGTCGTGGCTGCCAGGCTTGTCGGAGTGACAACACAAAAGTAATTTTTCACAGAATCAGCTGAGTGACTGCGAGGCCGATCTTTCATTAATCAGTCACATTATACGTGATGCTTTCCTCACAAGGACTCAAACACTTTGTCATATTTTGTGTCAATTACCAGTCACTTGGTTGTGTTCCATCAAGACATGTTGTAATAGTTAACATATGCTAAGGTAAAGCTCCCCTGTCCCACCCTCCAGGAACTCTATTTGGAGGGGGATATGCTGTCTCTGTTTGGGCTGATGATGAAATGGGCCCCTGCATGCTCTTAATTTCTTATTTTCCAGAGCCCAGACACTTATAGGAAGGGTGGGGCACAGGCTTTTTAAATGAATCTGCCACCATGTTTTCCCAAAGTTAATGGAAAAGCATCTTGCTGGAAAATAGAAGAAGGGGAAAAATGGAATTAGGTTCAGAGGTTTTCTCACACAATAACAAGGAATAAGTATGATCTACGGGGCCTATTCCCTCACATAGACATAAAAATTAGTGCTGTCATTTCCTCACAGCTTCACACTATTAACAGAAAACTGCTATTTCAGTTTTAGATATTTTTAAATCCAACATTAAGATGACAGACACGTTTAAATTATTTCCAATGTAAAATCAGCCAAACACAGTTTTGGTCTGAAGTTTACATACCCTTATCATAGCCAAATACTATACATTTTGGGCTTTTAATTATTTATTTGAACCCACATTTTCTGTGGTTGAAATGGTTATGTTTAATCAACAAGAACTGGTTGGCCAAGTTTGAATTTATTGTGTTACACATGGTCTAAATTATACATACAAGGTAAAATATATGCACACACCTCCACCAATATCTGGATAACTGTTCCTTAGCAAGATGCAGAGAAACCACACACTTGTTTCAGTCACCAGCAAACATCTGCAATAATCCTGGATATTTGGCCATACCAGAAATTCTAGAGCTTATTTAAATTGTTTGGTTTTTAAATACACTTCAAAACTCTTTAGAAGGTTTGAGGACGAGGTCATTCCAGAAATGTACCTGCTTTATCCATTTAAAAAGCTGTTTGAATGTATGTTTTGTATTATTGTCTTATTGGAACATTTAGCTGTGTCAAAGTTTAAATCAGTTAACTGTTGAATGCAGCACCTGCAAAGAAACAGCCCCGCAGCATGATGCTACCACCACCATAATTGACCTCTCCAGTTGACTTAGGTTTGAAAGCCTCACCCTGATTCCTCCAATCTTATTTCTTGTTATTGTGTTCAAATAGCCCAGTGATCATATACCCTCATCATAGAAATCTTACTTTTTCCATACTTAAAGATTTTAGTTTGGAACAGGAGTTTGTTTTTATTTATTTATCAGCACCACTGCAGTGCATGGAGATGTAAAACATGCTTCCCCCGAAGAACCAAAGAACATTTATCCAATTATTGGTTGGAGTGTATGTATATATTTAAGCCTGTATGCATAGTTGTGTGTGGATTAGAGAAAATTCTCAACAAACTGAAATATGTGCACCCAATTCTTGTTTAGAAAAATTGTGGAAATTGTCTCTTGTATTGTCAGTCGACCAAAAAGAAAAAACTGTTCAAATAAATTCTTAAAAATCCCAAGTTAATATGACATTCATGCCTATGATGAGTGTTTATAAACTTTTCACCAGAACCATATCTGCAAAGAGCAGGAGGAATTGTTAAGTGAACAGAACTGATTTGATCTTAAATGCGTCTCACATTTTCTCCCTTTCCTGCTGGACCACTGGGAGACAAGATGGAAGCTAGAATAACTGCGGTATCAGCCTTCTTCTTCAATCAATGATATGAGCCGCTCTGCACCAATCATGAATGCTGGAAGCAACTTAATGATCAGCGTTTAGACCGGGCAGGTAAACCGCTGTGCTGTGGAGCCAACACAGAGGCCAACTGCAGGTGAATTAACCCGGTCCACATCTAATATGCTGGTGTCAGCTCTGGTTAGTAACATGGCGGACTGTAGCCTGTATTGGCAGTGGCATAGGATCCAACATTGTCTCCCTCATATGCCAGCAGGTAGCTATCTATAATCGATGGCCACTTTTAATTGGACAAGCTGTCTGTTAGTGGACACTGGGGGTTGTTCAGGGGGAAGCATGCTGTATTTACTTCATGCTTATTGTGGATACACAAGATGATGACACTGGTGGTTTCTGTGCAAATAAAACCAACAAAAAACAGAACAATGTAGGCCTACTGAATCTGTAGTCAGATGCATTTAAACATTTAACAAAATGGCATTCAATGATTTACTATGTAATTTATATAAAACTTTACTTATTGTTGCATTAGATTGAATCGGCTGTTAAAAGTGCAAAAGTAAATTTTATTAACATTGTGGTAAAATTCTGTAATGATGTATTTTTACACCCTGAATAAGGAATAAGTCTTTGGTGGAGAGGGGGTGGAAGATAAACGTATTGCTAACAGTCATGTGAAAACATTAGGACACCCTTTCATAGCTTGTGTATTTTTCTTACATATTCAGACATTGGGATATTTCATATAAATTCAAACAATAATGGAAATCCAAGTAATATACTGTAGATACACAGTAAAACAGTAAAAACTGAAGAAAATACCTGGTTAGGAATAAACATAGAAGCAAAATGACAAACATTTCTTACATCATTGGCACATGATCAGAAACTTAGTTACTCAGCTTTTTTGGCTGGTTCTGCTCCTGAGCTGTCAGAGACCTTTAGAAAGAACATTGTAATAGTTTATGAGTCTGGTAAGGGATTTAAAGAGTCATTTCACTATGCACAAAAAAGTCTACAATTATAGGACAATCAAAACAATTGCCAAGAGGCCCAGGTCTTCACACCCAAACAAGTTCACCCTGAAAACAAACCGCATGATGCTCAGAGGAGTCTCCTAAAACCATAAAATGTGACCAAGGGACCTAGATCGGGCTCCTTCTAATGTGCTGTACAACCAGAAAGAGAGTGCATATGTTTAACTTTCATGGGAGGTGTGCAAAGCAAAAAACATTGATCTTTGATTAAAGTTTGCCAAAGAGAATGTAGACAAAGACGAGGTCTTCTGTAAAAATGTTCTTTAGATAGAAGAGTTTAATTTTTTGTTCATCAGAACAAAGGATATTTTTAGCTTAATGGCTTGAGAAAAAAGTGAGACCAAAAGATTACAGATGAAGCTGAACTGGATGTAAAACATGACAATGAGCCAAAAACTCCATAGTTCTTGGAGTAAATCCTCCAAGGACTATCTTAGAGTTAAGAAATGGAAAGCGCCGGGACGAATCACCCCTCAAGCATTTTATAGCCAAAGGTAAGAAGCGGGGCAAACCTTTCTCAGACTGGTGCATGGCTTCAAGAAATGTCTCACTGAAGTTATCTCAACCAAAGGGAGTAACACTAGCTGTTAATGAACAAGATGTAAGTAACTTTTTCCTCAGCTAGAAAATATGGGTTAATGTGAAGCACTTTGTTTAATGAGTAAGATTAGGTTAGTGTTGTTGTTGAGGTGCAATTAAACCATTTTCTTTTCTAGAGATAAAAAATGTATTGTACATTAATATGTGAGCATTTATTTTAAAAAAACTGAATATTTGATGGGCTGTCCCAGTGGTGATTATAGGGTATTTTAGGGGTGCTTCAGCACCCACTTAATTGCAGTTTAGCACCCCTAAAAAATAAAAGAATGTTCATTAGTATTTGAGGAGAAAACCTTGGCTCATACATAAAACTGAACAAATATGTTTTATAATAACAGGTAACAAATATGAAAAACATGACTGTATTTATTGAATCTCCCTTTTTAGTGTTAATTATAAGCGCAAATCCTAATGTGCTGCTTTGATTTTTGGAATCAACTTTTATTTTGAAAGTTACCACATTATGTCCTTCCCTTTTGGGGTCCTAAGCTCCAAGTGGATTGCTCTGGATTTTTCTGAGAGGAAAGTTAAACAGACTCCTCTGAAGTTAACCAACTTTACGTAAAATTGTAGTTACTTTCCAGAAATGCCACAGCACATTAAATAAAACTGAACCTGAAGGTAAGGTTTTTAGCAAAACGTGAACACCTTAGCATTTATTTTCCAAATTCTAAGGTAAAGTGATGTGATGTTTCCAGGGTTTTGTGCTTTATTATTGATATTACTATTATTATTCACCTTGATTTCAGACTAATTAGTACATATCATTTAAAATAAAGTGCATCCTAAACAACAACACATAGAAACGTTATCCTTCATGTCGATGTGCAGTTAGCACTTCAAGAATAGTGAGACTTTCTTAAATCCACATTTTATCAATATTGTTTTGGTAAATATTCTATGCTCATTTTATATAGTTTTATAAGGTTGATTTTAGTTCCAACTATTACACAATTTTTATAACCTCATTATGATTGCATTTATTTATATTCAGTTTTAAATCTAGTTGTATTGTGGGTCACGTATTTAGTTGGTTTTTTTTTTCATTTCGGATGTCATCAGTAGATACACATAACATTTATTGTTTTTTATATAATTTATATTTAGAATCATTTACAAATGCACTGCTCCTGCTTTTTAATGATTGGTTACCTTTGTAATCTGCCCTGCTGATTCCATTTCTTTTCTCCAACGACATTGACATATTTAAGGGAAATTACCTGATGGTTGTTTAAAACGATATAGCTGTTTTAGTCCAAAAGAAATGAAAGAATAACAATTGTATCTCAATTTATGATTGAGATCATGTCTAATCTTTGTAAAAAAATTTATGAAAAATGTATCAAAAAGCATGGCGATGGTTTATTGGTTATATATATTATAGGCTGAAAATAGTGTAAGTTTTAGTTTTATTGAATTTTTCAAGGGAAAGACTTGATTCTTCCATATTTTATCTGCCAATCACTAATAAGAATCCATTTAATACAACCAATTCTGCTCTCTTGCTGATTAATTTGTGCTTTTGTTTAACAATTATAAAACACTGAAGTTCAGTCTGTTGGTTGGATTCCCATCAGCAGTCACAGTTACTGATGTGGCCCTTTGAGAAAATAATTTCATACAACCAACACAACCTTGTTTGTTCATAGTGTTTCATGTAGGAAGATTACTGACATGGCAGATGACAGATAACCTGTTTAATGCCACCACTTTTAGATTTCTTTTGTAAAGTGTGCACTGATTACATGTGTTATCCTACTGATAGACCATTTATAAATCTGTGATGATTTTTTTTAAACTATTACTATTATACAGTCAAGTCCAAAATTATTTCAAATTATTTTTATTCCACAATGAAGCTTCTTTCTGATAGACATGGGACAGGCATCTTCCAAAACATCCATCCATCCATCCATCCATCCATCCATCCATCCATCCATCCATCCATCCATCCATCCATCCATCCATCCGTCCATCCATCCATCCATTAATCCGTCCATCCATTCATCCATTGTCTGTACCTGCTTATCCTTCCAGGGGGTGCTGGTGCCTATCCCCAGCAGTCATTGGTAGAGAGGCTGTGTACACCCTGGACAGGTTGCTAGTCCACAACAGGGCAACACAGAGACACACAGGACAAACAACCATGCATGCACACACTAACATCTAAGGGCAGTTTATAAAGACCAATCAACCTAACAGACGTGGTTTTTTTTTTACTGTAAGAGGAAGCCAGAGTACCTGTAGGTCCTATGCGTATATGGGGAGAACATGCAAACTCCATGCAGAAAACAGGGATTCAAATTCAGGACCTTCTTGCTGAAAGGCAACAGTGCTAACAACTGTGTTGCCATGCAGCACAAATATAATAAAACAAAATGAAACACTGTTTCAACATTGTTTCGATCAAGAGTCCTTCTCTGTTGTTCCCTAAAGATCAAAAACTAGAATTTCTCCTGGAGTGTCCTAATCTTTTACATGCATGCATGTAAAATGTGAAAGTTCTACTTTCATATATTTTCCAGAAAGCAAGAGCAGAACCCAACAGTATCATGTACTTTAATAAACTGAATTCCTATTATCTTTAAAATGTTTTCTTGTGTTAAAGTTAATGGTTGCAATCAGTGTAGGTCACAATGGATAATTTCCAGTCGAGCATTTTATATGGTGTAAATGACAAAATAATCTTTGTAATCAGATGCCACCTATGGGCTATTCTGCTACAAAACTACCAGAAAAACAGGCACCAATTTAATTATAAGTGTGATAAAAAAAAAACCCAGCAACTTCAAAATAGAAAACAAAAACTTCTAATAAAAATATGTCGGAAAGAAAGACATTATTCTGTGATAAGTATGCAAATTTTCCACTGAATACGATTTGTCTACACAACAGTTTGAATCCCTTATAAGTTACGAGAAAAAATTATTTTGTTGAGACTGAAAATAAATAATCTAAAGGAATTTTCCTACAACTCTTGCTGTATCAGAGTGTACATAATTGTACTGAAAGTGCATTTTTTTCTGGAAATCCTGGAAGTAGATTCATGATTAAACCGAGGTTGCACAGAAATATCCTTACTAACTTGGTCAATAAATGAAATCAGCGACTATTAGCCTCATTTCTACAGAGACAGGGAGGTCAGAGAAGAGACGAAATGTGAATTAATTCTGTCTAAGCTGGAACGACCTATTGTTGCTAGGTTGAAAGACTTTTCATTCTCTGTCCACGTTCTATTTTCACACTGTGCCCCACAGAGAAAAGACAGCACTGCCTGGACTAAAATTTCATCTTTTCTTTATTTTACGTTTTGATTTAAACTTCTGATGTATGCCAAAAAAAATAGTCCTCCATAATGTGATCCGGTAAAATAAAGGTTGCCAAAATGTATAGGATAATTTTTTGCTGCATTCTGTTGCATCTGATCTAATTTTGCCTTGAATACTCATTTTTCCCTTTTCTCTGCGTGTGATGATTGCTCTCATCTTTAGTATTTTAAAAGAAGTGAACTGCCAAGGCTGAACACTTACAGACGGAGGGTTACTGGTTGACACATTGCTTTTTTGTGCAGCCGCTAATTGATATTGATCGAGCGACTGGTGAGGAGTGCGCAGGGCCGCTGCTGGCTAATCTATGATTTAATCAGGGTCTGTATTGAGAGCGGCGGCACGCTCAGAGAGAAAAGAGACTTATAAGGGACGTTTGTCAGAAAATATTCTCTGATTCCACAAGACTCGGGAACAGGAAGGCTTGAGAGGGACTTCAGCACCAGCATTGAGGAATTAAGAGCTGTCCGAGGTGCTGAAACAATATGCCCAACACAGCTGACGCTTGCTTAATATGACATACATATTACATATTCCCGTTTCATACAATAGCCTCATCGCAGTCCTGCCTGTTGAGGCGAACTCGTCAGTGAACGCTGGTGCCACTGAAACGGGACAAGTCCTACTGAAGATAGAGTGAAGAGGAGAGGCAGGAGGAAGGCAGGATGTAGGCTGAATAGCAAGTGGAACATTAGTAAAGGTGTGTGTAGGAACACTGTCAGGCAATTAACAGAGCATTAGAGAGGACTTACACGCGCCCGCACGCACGCACACACACACTCACACGCTGTCTCAAAAACGTGCGCACAGATCTGCGTTTGCACATATCTCTCTAAATGCGCACGGAGCTGCAAATGCCACTTCCATTTATATTATTGTTGATTTTGACTGTGTTTCAGAGCTGCCGCTATGTTGATTAATCAGATGTTCGAAAAAGTGGATTAAAAACAAATTAGCAGAGCAGCAGCAGCCTAGTCGGTTGCGGGTTAAATCGCCCTTTGGATTTTACTAATACACTGTTCCTTTGAGGTTTTGGTTGTTTCTTACTCAACCTTACGAAGTGGTATCATCTACCAGGTTTTGTACCGACCGTGATATATTTTTGTCCGCTTTGATAACCAGCGATTAGAAGTAGCTAATTGTCTATGATATGACCCAAATGAATAATACCTACTATCTTAGAAGTTCGCTCAGAGTTATTTTGGATTGGTCTTTGGCCGTATTATGTAAAAAAACAAACAAAAAAAAAACAGTGAAGTGAAGTGATCAAATTTGCATGGTGAAGGGACAACATGACCTGGAGCCTTTTGTGCCGTTCCTTTCTAACTCAGTTGGTTTCAGCCAACGGTTGCGAAATTTAGGGGAACATATTATAAGGAATCAAATGACAAAGCTTCGATATGAAATCTGGTACGAGTTGACTAACTGACCCGCAGCCAATCAGCACTAAACAGTTTCTGTAATTATCGACCGTGTGGAGGGAGTTTCTTTTATTTGATAGGATTCTTTGGATGATTTCTTCTGTCTCATATGTCTGTGGCAGACGTGATCTGTGGCGCGATGCTGCCGTGGGCCATTTTGCTCTGGAGCCTCTGAAAAACTGCCTGACAGTCCGCTTGTGGCTCAGATGAGCCTCATCTATCCGGTGTATGTGACGGTCGTGTCCAAAAGATCGCAGTATAAACGGCTCTGACTACAGTGAGTGTGAGTGGGGAGGAGACAACGAGTTATAGGTCAGCTTATTACTCATATAAACACACAGAAATAGACCGCGGTGTTGTGGGAAGGAGCGATGAGAGGATGAGGTGTAGCTTCCATTTGACAGAGACACTTCACCTTAGTCTTCCTTTGCAGGGCCCTCCTGATGCCAAAACTGTTCTTTCATTAACCACATGAGTATATATGAACAATCCATTCCCATATACGTGCAACGCCTTACTACTTTATAGTGTCTCCACACTTTATAGTATTAACACAAAAAATAAAACAAATGCATTGCATGAGCTAATTGCATCTTTTAAGGCAGAAAAACATTTAATCCTAATGCTGCTAAAAATAACATATCTATTATTATAGTTATACAAATAACAACAATAAGTCAATGTTATTGCTATAACATTGACTTATTGTTGTTTTTGTAGAATACACATCTTCTAAATTTAGTTGATAGTTGTCTTTAAATGTATATTTTGACTTGAATATTGCACCTTTTGCCATTTTGCTCTTTGTAGAATTATAAGTACAAGTATAACAAGCAGGCTGAAATGAGCCAGTTTATTAGTTGGGCTATCTGCTAGTGTAGCCTATCTGCAGTCGACTATTCATAGCTCACCAACTGCAAAGGCCCTCTTTTAGTTTCTATACCATGAATGCCTGTGCTTCCTGCACCCAGAAATACCCTTGGTAATGCACAGCAGTCCATGGAGGAGGTGCAGCACTGCTTTTATCTATGGTCCATACAGGCAGGAAAAACCACGCTTTCTCTGGCATCTCATTAAGATGATTTAAACGAGTACAACCATCTGAATTAGTAGAACCATCTGAATCAGTAGAACCATCTGAAGAACATATTAGGGTTTTTGAAACATTAATAAAAGCCATTCTATACCTTGATAATAGAAACCCACGAAAATATTCTCTAGAATGTGTTATATTCAAACAAAGGAAAAAGAGCTGAATTTTGAAAATATTACTTGAAGCGTCATTTTATTCCCTGAATCTTCCTAATCATCTTCTGTAACTGTAATTAGCAGAGAAATGAAGATACAATAAATTGGCAAAATTGACTTAAAAGTAGAATGTGTACAAAAAAAAAACCATGAAAACATAATTCAAAACATGACTTTCTGCTTTTAAATGTATCTCCAGATGCCAGTGGCATCATCAATGGGAGATCAAGGGCAGTCCACCTCTATAAATTTGTTTTCCCCCCTGTTCTAAAAGCTTTTTGCTAAATATGTTTTTCCATATGCATTTACAAAAGGAAGACAAGCTTTGATAGATTTCATAATTTTTTATTTAATTATGTTACTATGCCTTGTTTTTGTACTTCATAGTGCACTTTTTTGAATGTTTGTCACCCACTCCTGACCCTGCCCTCAAATGATACCAGGATTGTCTATTGAGGTACATTTTTTGTAGACTACAAAGGCATGGTGTAACATGTTTAATTATCAGATTTTTGGTTGTTAGGTATTAGCTTGATGATTATTAGGTTGTTTAAAAATATCTATTTTTGGTCAAGATGTTTTTTATCAGACCTAAATTTGAAGTTTCATGTCTGAACATAATTTTTGAAAATCTATTCCTGCATTTGGTTTTGATATGCTAGTTCTCCACCACCCCCCTTTCACCTAACCACCTCTTACAAACCTTTCTGAAAGCGCCAATGAGTGGTGCACAGCATTTCATTGTATCTGTGTAGTCCTTTTACAAAGTGCTGGGCTGGGACAGAAAGATGGAGATACCATGGACCAATGGTATTTATGGAGTTCTGTGACAAATAAGAGGCATTTACACTTCACTGATGTGCTCCCTGTTTACATGGAGTAGCTCCATGTCAGCTCCAGGCCTTTATGGCCTATGCATGTCTGGGAACACTAGGTTATCCATGAGTCCATTGCCATCCATGGATGGCATTCTCACATAGGAAAATGGGTTTTGTGGAAAGTGGATCCATCCTGAAGAGACAGAGAGACTGGAACTATTTTTATGCATACTTTAAACAAAATGTTTGGAGGGTGTTAAATGTTCTCCATTACAATTTTATTAATTTCAATCAGGGGTGGGACGATAAAACCAAAAGCCAGAATAGAATTTCAGGCCTTTTATAAAAATAATGATCTACAGTTAAAACCAAAATTATTCATATTTCAGCAAGATTTAGGTATAAAAATATTTTCATCTAACCAAGAATTTTATTTCTGACACGAAATGAGACAGGCATCTCTCAAAGGATAATAAAACTAAGTATCAGTTTAGAAAAGGAATAATTATCTAAATTAAAATTTTATTACGAAGTCAGAAATGATTTATATCCTTCTAAGTAATCAATGGAAAACTCTGTATCGGTATTACAGCAATAAAACCCTTCTTATAATTACTTACTTGCTTTTTGCATGGTTCCACTGGTATTTTGACATTTTATCTCTGATGATAAGCTCCACGTTTATGAGGTAGCAAGGCCTCATTTCCATCACGTTAATCTTTAGCTCTCTCCCCAGATTCTCTGTTAGATTCAGGTCAGGACTTTCACTGAGCAACTCCAATAAAAAAATGTTTTGGAATTCAACAAATAAATTGAAGTTTCTTTAAACTGGTTAAACTTGTATAATTTCTACTCAGAACCCAAATAAACAACTAGTGACACCTTTTTTATTAGTTAAATTCTAACAGTTAGTTTTTGTCGGTGCAGGATTTAAGTTAAGCTCCCAATATGTACAGGTGCTAAAGTTTTGGAGGGGAAAAGATATAAAAAATTGCCCCTTATGCATTCTACACAGTGCCTCTCCTCATCTCCCCTGTGCTATTACTGCCTGTTATGGTTCATACTTGATAGACCCCCCAATATTTGCTTTACAAATAAAGTGCCTTTAGAAGATATTAGAGAAATATGTATGAATTTCAGTTTAATTTATTTGATCATTCCACATTACAAAGCAGCATAGTGCTCAAATGTGATAACACGTTTTCTGTTCCTTTCATTATGTAAGAGAAATTGGGCCTGAATAGGATTTCACCAGAGCACGGTGTTTCCATGGATGAAATGTAATTTGCGTGGAGAATTTGTTGTATCTGTCACAAATATTCCCAATTAGCTGCGTAATTATTTGAGGGTTTCTGCAATTACAGCTTAAACCGCTAAATTTAAAGCCGTGGCTGTCCCTAATTGGTCTAGATTTGATATTTTGCATATTTGCATAATGAGGGAATTGCGTTCATCCATTTGTAAAGAATTCTATGAATTTTATGAATCTGAAAACCATCCACTTGTGGTGGGTGACTTTGCCTGCAGATCCCTAAGGAGGAAGCGGAGCTGGCATACGGATGCAAGGCCTGGTTATGCGTCAAACGCAGAGATTTACAGTTGGCGCAGCAGTTCCTGCATTGTTAATAAAATTGTATGAAAACATACTAAATACATACTGAATTTATTAAGAGCACAATATGTATGCTGGTATATCAAGTTGGGATGAAATGTAGGTAAAGGTGAACTGATTTTTGTTTCTGTGAGCCATTGCTTAACAAGCATTGGCGAAAGAGTCGCACTTATCTTTTCCATTTTCCATCAGATGACAAACAGTATGGCTGTATGAGTTTTATTAAGAAGCTTTTGATTTTGTCTTTAGGTTTATATTAGATAATTCATCCGGATTGGTCTGTAATACTTAATTATGCATTATCACAGCACACTGATTGATATTGAGAAAGCTAAGTGTTCTATGTAATTGGTAATAAAGTAGGTAATTTTAGGAATTTGTCCAATCAGTAATGATTATGAGGCTGTGAGCAGGTAATGATGTTAACCCTATTTGCCTCTTACACAGCAGTCCAGTTCCAGCAGATCAAATGTAGAACAGAATAAGCATGGCAAAAAATATGGAAATTTCCTTTTTGACATAATAGTAAATATGTTTTTTACTGTTATGTTACTAAAGGTGTAAAAACTACTAAAAGAAGCAAACGTCAGGATTTTCCACCATATAGATAGCAGGATTTCTTGTTGGTGGAGAGTGTCCTTCTCATGTAAGGGCTTCATCCCACTGAGAGCAGTATATCAGAGCAGTAAAGAGGGATGCTAAGAGCACTGATGAATGTCTGAGAGATAAATGTGTTAAATGACCTTGGTACATTACATTCTCCTTCAAATCCAAAGAAAAGAAGATTGTATCTTATCCTGCCATGGCAAGTGTTCTGAAGTGGAAATGCTACTATGTCTGTTGTAACTCTTATAGTTTTATAAGCACTTTTGATTTTATCATACCACTTGAATGAAGAAATGTCTACAGGTTATTTGGCTTTGGGTGCAAATGAGGTGTTTTCATGTGTTTGATGCTATTTAAGAAAAAATAAATTAGCTTCAACTGCAAAGATAAACTAGAGACAGACTTAAAATGTATTTATAGATATCTAAACCAGGGGTCAGCAACCTTCACAATCTAAATGAAATTTGTCAAGAGAAACAAAAACTACTTGGAAACATGGAAAGAAACAGATTAATAATGGAGATGTACCTGAGAAACCAGCTGGTCACTGAAACTTGTTGATTTTATGCTTGACCTACCCTAATTGCTGACAAACCAGAAAGAAATGTTCTATCATTTTCCATTCAATGAAAACACCTTACACAAGTGCTGTCAGGTGACAATGACAAAGTTGTTACTGAGTTAGCTGTTTTCAGTATTACTGAGTTGGTCAATAAGTAAAGTCAAAGGAAGTGAAAAGACAGTTTGAAGCTTCTAGAAAAGTAAACTGTGTTCATTGAAGCTGAAATGGTTTAGAGTGAGATGTATGCAGATATTAAAACGTTAAATGTATTAATGTAAAGTTGTTCTGTTTTTCCCTTCTAATAACTCCAATTCTTTTCATGGAGCATGCTGAATTAGGACATCTTGGCCATCATTTGGAAATCTCAAATATAAGGTAAGGGTCTTCTACCTCTACAGGGAATAACCATGTTAGGCAAACTTTCGTGACATTACCTCTGGTCCTTCTGGTTTATGACAAAAATGCCTTTTGAGGCCTCTGAATAATTACAATAAATGAATGAATCATTAAACACTAATTACAATCATAAAAACAAATCAGAGATTTTTCCTCTGAAATATTGAGCAGGACACTGTTGTCATTTATTTTGAATGGATCTTGTTGAAACAAATTGTTGAAACAAATCTTGGTATATGGGGCACGTTACTTTATCATGTGTGCAAGAAAGCAAAGAAAAAGGTTAGTAAGATATAATCTATTTTGTAAAGGAGTAAGTAAGATGTGCAACATTTTTCTTTTGTTTTTTAGCATTTTTTAACATTTCCCATAAACTGGGGGATTATATTATACAGTATTTATAGATTTTTAGTGATGTAGAGAGAGACAGATCTGCAACTTTGAGTTTTGTTTGGAAAAATTATTGTTTTATTTGACCAAAAACAGTTTTATTCACAAGATGATTTTTTTTTTTTAAAAGGCTAAAAAATTTCATTATTTATTGTTCTTATATATATATATATATATATATTTTTTTTTTATTCTGTTGGGGACTTTCAATTTAGACGATCAAATAGAACTGCAAAACAATCTTTTCATGATGCCTGTTTACACACTCAATACTGCATTTTGAGTTCTAACGAGCCACTGTGTAAGGGGTAAAAAGCGAACCATTGTGCTAAAGGAATGTCAACAAATATTGTTTGAAAAAGCCAGTTGTGTTTAATATATACCCAAATTCCTTCAGATCAAAAAAATATTGCTCCTTTCATCTTGTCTTAGTTGTGTCTGAAACAATAGTTTGTGCATGGAGGACATCAGAAGGTAAATTATTCATGTCTTAAAAACACATACACTAAAATAAAAAAATCAAGATTGACTGTGATAACAAAAACTCAAAATGACTGTTTATTAAGCAGGAAGAGAAAAACATAATCACAGTGATTTATGGCCAGGATGTCACAGAAAATATCCTATTTTAATATTCACTGGGAGCTCATAAAATCGGCTGCATAATAATTTCACCATTTCATGGGATATTAGACCATAATGACCACCGTCCACCACTCTATACCCCACAGCCCTACAGGCTATGCACACATACAGATATACACCTCAACCCCTGGACAGACCAGCGCGGGGGCTAATTTATAGGTGAAAATGAAAGGCAAGCTTAATGTAATGGCTTCTTCGAGCCGTGATATTATTCGCCCCATCACTCCGAAGGTTCACAAAGAGGAAGATTTTGCTACAAGAGCGAATATGTGCAAAAGGAGGGAGATGGTCAGGGGAGGGAGAGGAAGATGTAGACTAAACACATCAGCTCAGGGATTGAAGGGCTCAGGGCGCGCTTTTTTTTTCCAGGGGAAAAAACAACATCAGCCATGAATGTATTCCCAACAAATCTTCAACTACAAGCCTGAACAAATAGAATCACACACACACACAAACACAGCAGTAGCAACAACAGCAGCAGCAGCTGAAACTGGCGTATTCTACTCTTTGAGTTAATGGGAATAAAATACCTCAGTGGATGAGTGCAGATGTGTTTGATACAAATAGTCATTTTCCTATTTGCTGCCTCATTGGGCATGATGAATGATGGAAGTCAGAGAGGCGGTGTGATAAATGGCAGCACCTTGGCTCTACTGCATGGCCTATTGATTCTCCTTCTTTATTACCCCTCCAACCCAGCTGGCTGCTCTGCCCCATGCACATGCACGTGAATGTACACGAGTGTGCACGCACATCATGCAGGCACACACACATGTGCATGCAATGCTTCCAGAGAAACAAATAAACACGTGCAAGTAGCCATGTGCTCATTGCCTACACAAAAAGACACAAAGCACGCACTACATGCACATTGAGGGAGATACATATGAAGGTGGCAGGAGGAAGAAGAAAAGCAGTGAAATTTGAGAAAGTGTGAGGAGTGCACAAGAAGCTCTGATTTAACAAAGTTGTCAGATGAGTAAATAACAGTCGTAGAAAGAGGGATCCATATCATTTGCATGACTCAATCAGTTTTTTGTCTTCCTGAAAATATTTGCTCTATTTATAAATTCCAAGCTGTCAAAGAACAAACAGTTTGATAAGAAATTGGCCCTCGTGAGCATCACCATTAGTCACACAGATAAATCGGGCAGGAGAAATCAGTGATATGACCATCTACTGAGCTCTTCATCATGAGATAATGAGGGTGGTATCCTCATGTGCACAATAATATCCCGGCAGATTACAAACAGACACGTGCAAACTACCATTACAGTCAGCGCAGATTGCATACTGGCTGAAAACACTCGCATACATGGCGAGGGATACTTCTGAGCAGCAGTGGAAGATGCATTTTTTAAAGCGCATGTGGTATGAGTTCACATATACCTGCTGGAGACACGAGCAAAAGAAAGAAAATTCCTGTCAAACACTGATCAAGGAAATGTCATAATAATCACTGATGTAAAAAGGTCAGCATTTTTTTCCTTTTTTTGCTTTAATTTTCAGAGCACTCTAAAAGGAAGTAAGAGATCAAACCTTGCGGATCCACTGACTTCATTTTGTCTGCTGCATCTTGTTGACCTTGAAAGCACAGAGATAATATTGCTGGTCCTGGGCAGATGATAAATGGTTTTGGTGCATGGATGCACACGCATGTGTATATGGTTTTGTGCCCTAGCTTTATTGACTAAAATGATGACCCAACAAATGATAGGTCATGAGCTGGAAAAACAGTTGAAGAGCCTTAAATTAAACACGCTCATGCTTCTGGAATGTATTTAATGTATTTTTTTCACAAAAGCAAGTTAGGGGGAAAAAGTCATTTTATATCCTTTGGAAACATTTGCAGTGTGTTTTTTATAATATCCCCCTTCTTCTTTTCTTGATTTAAAATATTAGTAGGTGTTTTAAGAAAATGTATAATTTATTGGTGATTCATGTGGCAGTTTAAAGCCAATTAAAAACATGGCTTTCAGTATCTAAAGTGCAAAAAACAGCTCTATATTTAGAAAAGACCTTATTGTATGCTGTCTTCTGATAAAAAAGGTTAGAAGATGTTTTTTTTTTTCTCCCTTAGTATTCTCCTTACTGTGTGTGAGGGCAAGATAAATTTGAGTTTTTGTGCAGCCTTGTTTGTTTGTTGTAAACTTTTTAAATATTGTTCAGGTTGATGTTATAACCAAATTTGGATAAGTAGCTACATTTCCTGAAACAATTTTTAAATGATGTTGGTCAACACACTTTAGCCTTACTTGAAAGACTTGTTCCCTGTCTTTCCCATTTTAAAGAGTTGCTTAAAGAAAGATGCTTTTGTGTTATGCTCTCTGTTTTTAAAAGTCCATTTGGACTCCTGCCTACAATCACCTTCTCATGGTCGCTGTGGCAACGGTGCCAGGCCTAATTAGTATGCATTATCAATTAACAAACTTAATAGCCGGCAGATTGATTAGATCCTCAGTTATAGAGGCAGAACTCAGGCGAAACATGGAATGAAAAATAATTTTACACACAAGCTTGGACGCACTCTCTCTCATACACATACATCCACACACACTCACACATGCACATGCACATAGCAGCAGCTCACTAACCTTCTCCTCCTCCTTACTCGTGTAATTACTGTATGCATATGGCGGTGAGTGGATTGGGAATGAGGCAGTGTGAGATTTTGAATAAACCTTCATGTTATAATGAGTCAGGCCACCATGGCTAGTTTAGCTCTGATTGTCTTCCACTGTAATAAATGACAAACCTTCTCCACGGCACATGCATGCTCAGACACACACAGAGATGGAAACCATGCACAGTAATTAATAAACAAACAACAAAATAAAGATAAGCAGTGACTTGAGGAATGCATCTGTGTATTTTATAATGCTTACATTGAGTCACTATGCATATAATTACACTACCACAGGCAAACACACACACACACACAGAATCTAATCAGGCATTAGGTTTACCCTCCTATCAGTGTAATGGAGGTTAATGAATGATTAAGTTTAATAATTTTGTGAAGTGAAGCTTCAGCTTTTGTAGCTTCTCCATCAAACACTAAACAGTGCAGCTCTATGCTGCAGCAGTCAAGGCAGCAAGAATGTAAATATTTGCAAAATATGCACCATATACCATTATTTAAACATAAAAATCTCGATGATTACTTAGAGAAACTCATCAAAAACTCATAAATCATATCTATTTTCCAATCAGTGAATGCACGATGCCCAAGCTCTGCCAAGTTGTGCAGACAACAACACTTTATGCCACTTTCTGAGTGAAGAAGACTCATAGTTAGCTATGTTAAGTATCAGTGAGGTGCTAAAATGAAGAAAGACTAAGCACAAAGACGTAAGAAGCTATTAAAAACCCAACTGTTTCAAATGTACTTAACACAGGGTATTAATTTTTTAGATAAGTTTAACTGATTTATATTTATGCATCTTTTCAAGTCACCCCTCCAACAATAGACGCCACAGACTGAAATGTACAAACTCCTGATTGTCATCCTTTCTTCATCTTTTCTTAAAACAAAGTGATCCCCTCAGCAAATAATTTTTTCTTGCTCTTTAAATTATTTGACAACTTATGAACTTGACCAGATCCCTACATTTCAACATTTATTTTTACAAATCATGAATTTCTGTGCTCTATATACTTTTGTGCCACACCAATCCCATGCGAAGACCATTTGGTTAATAAAAACGTAGTCTGTACCTTATCAGAAACAACTTTAAATTATTAATCTGATATAAATTAAACTAGATGGATACGTAGAAAATAAGTTTAAGATGGTCCTAACGCCACTTTTTGTGTTTTCACAAAAAGAAAAAAGGTTTTAAAATCTCAAATTGTATTTTAAAGAATGTGTGTTTGGTGTAAAATTATTCATTTAAGGTCTGACTAAAGTCAAAGTATTTGAAATTTTAGACTAGAGATTGTAAAATGCAATTCAGACATAAAAAAGAAATTTAGCACTCAATTGTAAGCTGTACTGTGCACACCACATATGGAGCGCCCATTTATATTGACATGGAAAGGTAAATAAGTAATAGAAAACGTTTTTGGCACCCATTTGTGTTGTTTTTCTTTTTGTTTGTGGCACAGCTGCAGTGAATGCTGCCATGGGCTTTACCACTGCTAGATGAATAGCAGCCACTAGTTATTGCTTATTGCTCTTTTTTACAACGTGCATATTTGCTGTAGTGTGTTTTTTATGTGTTAATCAAAATCACCGCAAAGCATTTCAAGTCTGATAAAACTATTGAACAATATAACATTTTTTAAGCATAAACACGGGTAGCTGCAAACTGCCAGTTCCCCTGTTTCTTCTGCAGCTTTCATGCTTTTAGTTTTATCTAAGTTCTTAGCTGCAAAACACCAGCCTAAAAGCACTCGAGTCCAAAGTGTAGAAGCAGTGACCTAACACATGAGGTAAAGGCCAATTCATTGACATTAAAATGCAAACGCATGCATATTTCATAGTTAAATTTTATGAAGCATTTAAAGCTACACCCATCCTGTAGTAAATCCTAATGGTCTTCTCTCCTATTCATAATATCCACGCTCAACACCTCTGAGCGATGACATTAAAAATGTTTGCATGTCCACACGTTAAAAGTTGAGATTAAACTGAGTCTGGCAGGAAAGAAACATACGCTTCAACATAATCGCACACACATATATGTACACACACTGTGAGTTTAGTGCCGAGGTACGCTTGTTCTCCTCTGCTGCATTGTGGCCCAGTTTGCAGCCATCTCCCTCTGATATATAACTTGTTGTCCAAGCCTTAATGTTGATTTATTATCCATCCATAAATTAGAAAAATATGTTTCAGAATTCCACGGCGCAGCCAGGCTGTGCAGACTGTCTGGGGATTGGCTGATGTGTCAGAGGCGCATATTGGCTCGCCAGGCAGCCCTTTGTTTCCCTGCACCAGCAGGCATTTAATGAGCTCTGATGGCTTAAGGTAAATGTGTTAGGACAGACAGCAACAACAGCCACAAAAACAGCCCGCTACATCAGAGAGATGTGGACCCATTTAACAGAAGAATAATGCAGCTTTTTCCTTTAGAGACCTCTGTGGAAGGTAAATAACAGAATGATTGTCATTAATACTTTAGTTTTTTTGGATGATGGTAAATATTAAAGTATGTTCTTCTTAAGCAGCTCATCTCTTTACATTTTTATTCAGATATTGAAATTTTAAGATGCTGATCCCTTCCATTTAGTTGTTCAACAAATTCTCCAGAGCTAACTCATTATTAACTCCAGTTTCAACATCATGCAAGCCTATTTTTCGTCTTATCCTGTTATTGAATATTGTTGATTATTACGGTTGATGATTCTCCAGCCAGTCCAAGCAGACTTGTGTTCCCACACACATATTATTTTCTAATAAAGCTGCAGGCATCTCTCAGGTAGCGTGTTGCCACTCACACCAGCCTGTGTTCCAGAGTGCTATCAGAAATGTTTCTGAGCTGTTCCTTTTAATCATAGAAATAATCATAGGTCAAAGTTTAACACTGTGACACAAAGAAACTGCCGTGACGTTTGCCAGAGCTTCATTCCCCATTTACCCAGATCAGACTGTAGCTCTTTGAGACACGAGCGGCTGCATAATCAACACACTGAGACAGAAACATCATTGTCATCTTGTCTTGAGCTGACACTGTCACTTCATTGTCATGGCTGTTAGGCCTGCTGTGCTGATGTCCTGCTCCACTGTTTATGTTACAGATGTTGCAGTAATCAGAGCAGCAGCGTGTGAAGGACTCAGCTCGCAACCTCAACCATCATCACGCCGCTGAAAGGTCATTGCAGAAATGCCGGATGATGGCGATGGCTCAGATGGAATGAGACATGGTTCCACTAATCCACATTTCTTACATCGCTGACACTTGTTTCTTCAACTTTTTAGATGCCCATATTTCCCCAGATTAAATGAAATAAAACATTTCCTTTTTTTTTAGAATAAGTAAATGCTTTTAAATGTAGGATTAGCAGTTAGGGAGTTTCACTTGGACAGTAAAAAGCACAGTTAAGCAGTCATGTTTCTAACCTATTATAAGATTTTTATTTGAACAATTAAAGAACTTGTGACAACATCAGCTGGCCACATCACCAAAGGAGGATTCATTTGTTAGATCTTTAGAGGATTTTCTTACCAAGAAAAAGATACAACATTTTCCTTGAAATTTGTATCAGGCAGCGTGCTCTTTTTAATTATGTTGAATTTACAGTATTTTCATGTTGCAAATTAATAAATGAGTAATTATTGAAGGATTTGGCCTACATATTTAACACTATGTGTAGAGAAAAACTAACACCCAGACATCACCATCAACAAATCATTTCCACTGTGAAATATGGTGGTGGCAGCATCATGCTGTGTGGATTCTTTTATTAAGCAGGGCAAGGGTAGCTGGTCAGAGCTGATCGGAAGATGAATGGAGCGAAAAACAGCTTGCTACAACTTGCAGCTGTAATCACAGCAAAGGACTATAGCACTGAGTATTGAATTAATAGGTGAATACACATGCATGTCAGATGTTTTGGATTCTTATCTGTGAAAAGTGTTGAAAAACATATTTGATTGTATTTATGTCGAATAAAATCACCATAAAACACATTAATGCTGTGGTTGTAATGTGACAATATGTTAAAAAAAAACTGTATAGTTTTGGAAGGTACTGAACATGTAGTTTATTTCAGTCCAAACATTCCTTTTAAAAATGTTCTGAGTCAATCCAGTAATAGTCTAATTCAATACAGTCAGGTTAGCTAAATTAGTCATTATAAAATGTATATCAAAGGAAACCAGGAAATGCACTGAAGATTCACTTCTCCTCTGTGTTCTAATGGCAACAACTGGTTGTGTTCTGAGGGTAAAATGATGCCTGTAAGGCACGCTTATTATCCGTCAGCAGGGTTAGTTATGGCTCAGTTGGAGCATTTATCCTGGGCCATTATGGGGCGCTGAGTTGCAACTGGCGGCCATTGTTTAATGATCTCCTTGGGCTCTGGGAGTAAACTACTGCAGTAATCAGAAGGGTAAACTCAGCTATATTTCAATTTAGAGAGCCGCTCTTCCGTTCAGAGAGGCCGCTCTGAGACAATAAATAATAGGACTATTTAGGCTATCCCACTGGCTCTGTCTATGACACCTACAAACACACACACACACACACACACACATACATGCACACGCCTTCCATAACACACATATGTATAAGTCACCCTATAACAATTCATGTCGCCTTCATAAATCAAACCCTGTAGAAGCTGGTGATTAGCAACATCATTTAGCCCCTAAAACCCAAACAGCGACAACCGCTTCCTTCCCTGTTTTATGGGGAAGATAGAGAGATGCACAGATGGTAAATTGGTTGGAGGGGAATGAACTGTAGCTGGATGACTGGACTTGAGGATCCAGAGCAAATTCAGTGCAGATTTCAGGGCCTATTGTTCCTGGTGGGTCGAGTAGCCATACTTTCATCAGATTTTCACAGTTTTGTTTTATTATTGTTATTATTCTAAAAAATGTACATTATATGTCTTAAATTGTAATGACTTCCTTTATTTAAAACTATTATGCAAATACTGGAACTATGATATGTATTTTTAATTTACTGTATATCACGCTTGTTAGCTACATTATTTAGAAAATAGCTCCAACATCCGTATCATTTCAACAACCCCAAGCTTTTGGCATGCTCAGGTGAGTGAATCTTCATCAGTGTAGACTAAGCGTCAGTATGGCATAGCATAAGGTCAAGTAATATCGAATCATTCCTTTGTTATGGCTGTTAGGTATTTGGCACCAGAGCTGTGACACTCATGCTTTCACCTTTTCAGCATGTTTAAAAAATCTGTGGTGGCCAGGTTAAGCTAAAGATAATGTTGTGTAAGATACAATATCAAATGTGTAGGATGGCTATAAATTATCTTCATACACTTTAGAAACACAAGACAGAAAAGTATTATCTGTGTATTATTAACAGATGAATAAAAATACTTTGAATATCTTGTGGCATTATAAAATGTATATTTTATGAGCCACTTGAAGACAGTAAGTTTTTAATCATCCCTTGCAGGTATTTTCCCTTTTGCAGATAGACAATTAGCGACTTGGTCTCTGGATTATGTCACGTTCCAAAGTTTAAGACTAAACTGCATGGTTAAAAACTTTATTTATATCACAATAAAACAATTTATAATGTCACAATATGTACTATGAATATGCATGTGTGTATTTGCATTCTAACACATTAAAGGCCCCCTGGCAAATTACAAACAGCATAGGTACTCAATTAATCCTATATGTAAACACATATAGGATTGTTGATTGTGAGGTTTGTAAAATACAAACAAATGTTATAATAAGCTGTCAGAGGAAGCTCAAGCTAAGGCACAATACACTATTATGGATTCCTTCTTTACTTGTAACAATCAGATTAATCTTTTGTTTTAATTACTGTAATAAAATTGTAATCAGATCCACATGTATCCTTACAAAAGCACCTGTTTATGAGAAAAAGAAAATAAGAATATTTTGAAGCCAGTAATCTCTTTATTCTGTTCTTCAAACCCAATGATTTACAAGCACCAATAAAGTCAAACATATTAGGCTTCCTAACCCAACAATTTCCTCATCTACAGTGCAGTAAAACTGTTCCACTGGTCTCAGCGGAGAGGGTTTATACTTGTGTCTGATGATGGCTTCCTAAATAGCTTCAATTAATGGACTGTCACTTATCATTAGGACTCCTGAAAAGCGGGGACGCCGGGGAGCTTGATGAAAACAAAGGCACGTTTTAGAACGTCAATTCTGAGGCCCCCGTTCCTGCTGGCCCCAAAGCCATGCTGTGTCCCTTGGGGGATTAGAGAGATCTGCAGAAATTAGCTGTTTGGATGACAACTAGAGGCCAAAGGGACGAGCGGGTGGTAATGTCCCCTTTTAGGGGGACAAAAGCAATGAGGATTTTAAATAACATGTCTCCGTTGCCGCCTGTGGCCACTTCAGTCACAGTGTGTGTGGTATGTTACTCGTGTATGTTAATTGATTGAAGTCCTGCTGTAGCAAAGAGAACTGATAAGTCTGATAGCCTACAATGTCCTGGATCAGGGGCTGTGAAATTCAAATGAAAGTTCAAGGGGTGGTGGATTTTAGAAGAAAGTAAAAATTGAGTAAATACAAATAATATTAGAGCCTTAAAAGCTTAAAACTCCTTAAATAACTTCTGAATCCATGCAGGAAAAAATCAAAAGTCACATCTGAAAAAAGAAAAACTAATTCAAAAGGTAGAGCAATGTGAAACAACTAGGTGCTTTACTATATTACATAACACAACTGATGACAGTGGGTTCACCTTGGTCAAACTCGGTTCCAAACCCATACAACGGACGGCTGTAAAACAATTTTGACCTAATTGTGTTGCCGTATAGACTGGTACAAATTTATAAATGGCACTTAAGAAAAAGCAGTTCTTCCTTCAAAAGGAGATCACGACATACTATATCCTTATGAGGATTTAAATACATCAGTCATGTTTCTTAAGGCTCATACATTTATTGTTGCAGAACCAATGCTAATGGTTACCATCAAGCTGACAGTCTTACACTCTTTGTAGGATTACTTTAAATATGTCACCAAGGTTGTATATATGACACTATGACACTATACTGCAATTAAATGCTGTGCATAAATGCATGCTTTAATCTATTAGTGATTGTTTATTTTGCTCTTTCTTATTGTCTCTACAGTTTTGTGCTTTTCTATGGAAGCAAGCAAGCTTTTACCTTTCATTGAAATATTGTTTCTCTATCAGCCAAATTGTGGTAGAATGTTCACAAAAGCGCAGAATAACAACCTTACTTGTCTGTGATTATATGATTATATTATATAGAGAGTTGCATTGCTAACAACAAAATTAATTAGATTTACTAATCATTAAATACTCCCTCAGTGCAAGGTGTCAACATGCAGTGTGAAGACACAGGGTTCCTAATGCACCTCCAACTATATGTGGTCTGGCACAAGCAAGGTTGTTTATTCTTCATTACTGTTCCAGACAGAGGCAGGGGGATCCTCAAAGAGAACATCCACAACAACATCCTCTTGACTGAGGCTCTGCAGTGCAGCTTTTGTCCATTACGCTTGGCCTCCTCATTGACAGCCAATAAATCATTCATTTAGAGGCAAAGCAGGGAGAGAATCAAACAGCCATTTCAGAGCCTGAGGCCTTTCACTGTAGTGGCTGCTGCAGGCAACGGATCTAATGTAGAGTGGCTCGGCTGCAGGCGGGTGGAAGGGCTCTTAAGAGACAGGAGCACATTGTTTGGAAAGACGGGAAACGTTGCTCTCATTAGACCCGGAGCTGAAAACCAACCTGAAAGGCCGGCTTCAATTTACCTGCCCTGTGCTTGGAATAAATCACCCCAGTGTGTGTTTATGTGTGGTTGGCACACATACAAAAAAGACATAACAAACACACTCATAAGCAAATCTGTACAAAGGGCTTCATGTATGCCTTTCAGAGCAAACCTCTTCAGCTTTATAGTTGTTTTACCGTAGCTCTAGTTAAAAGAAAAACCTTTTACTGCTCTGCCTCCAATAGCCCTTTTATTTGCTTTTTTATTCAAATCAGAATCACAATTCAATCACAAAGGCTGTTTCTTCTTCTCTTTTGTAGCTCTGAGTATATCTTTGTAGGTGAAACAACTTCTCGCTTCTAGGCAGTTAAATGAAAGCATTTGGAGGTGCATTTGATATTTTAACATTGAATCTTTCAAGAAAAAGTCAAGAATTTATGAATGACAGTTCATCAGCAGCAGTGATTGTCACACAATAGGTGAAAATACAATTATTAATAAAGGTTAAACGAATTATCCAGTTGTGTATTTGTCACTAACAAATGTACACTGACAATAAAAACACAGATGAGGAACGAATTATAGATTTCCACTGAAGGATTTAAAAAATAAAAGACAAAATAATTCCTTCTTAAAAATATCAGAATAGTCCTCCTATTTAAAATAATCAGAATAGTAAGCTCAGAATCAGAAACCGACTTCAGCCACCTGTAGCATACTACAATATTTCCTTATGGTGCTTTCATTGTGCTTAAGACAGGTCTGTGTTCTTTGGGGAGCCACTGAGAGACATGCACAGTATGGACAGAAAGCCATACTGTGCATGTTAAGAACTGCCTCTGTGCACAAGAATTGTGCTGATTAGCTGATTTTAGCTGATTAGCTGATTTAACAGAATAATTTGTTGCTAAAACTAATATATATTTTTAAGCAGTCCCATTTGAATTCCATGCACATTTTCCCCCTCATAAAATGTTAAATTCTGCTTCTTTCATGATCTGCCAGTACAGTGGCACTCCATGCTGTCTACTTTCAGACTGCAAAGCAGTATGATTTTGTTTCATATTTCTGTACCGCAGGATATACCCATACACATGCAAAGTGGGGCTAACTACTTTTCAGCAGCAATTTGGCAGTTATGGAGGAAGCATGGTGGGATTTACACAAAAGTAGAGTAGCCAAAAATTGTAGTTAAGTAAGACAATCATAACTTCACTATATTTTTACTCAGCTAGAAGTATGTTTATGTTTATGTGTATGTGTCCGGCAGATGTTTTTATCCAAAGCAACCAATAAATGAGGATATACCAATCAAGTTAATATCAGGCTAACAATAAGTGACTTAAAAAGAAGACCGCTACTCAGGCTCTGTCAGAGGTGACTGGGGTGACAGTGTAGAAATCGAGTGCAAGCATAGAGGGAAATTTGATTATTTATTAGCCTATATTTTACCAGAAAATGATTCATTACGATCAAAGATCTCTTGCAAGGGTGTCCTGCCCAAGATGGGAAGTGATAGTGCAGTAGAGGGGGTAGGGAAGTACGGGGTAGGTAGTTGGGTAGGAGATGCACTCTGAAGAGCAGGTTCTTCAAGGGTTTCTGAAAGATAGGCAGGGACACCCCTGTTCTGATAGCAAGTCACTCCACCATCGTGTAACAACACATGGAACGAGTTTCAGTTTCATTGAACGAGATGTTGGCACTGACCAGTCGGCCAATTGTTGACTGGTCCCTCTGGTTGACAATCCTTTGACAATCGGAGTAACCAAGCCATTACATCAGATTAGCATTACTGCAAAATAATTCAAGAAATACTTAAGTATACCTAATAAGTATGGTGAAGTAAAAATTATAAATGAAGTACATTTCTTTAAAAAAATTGCTCACTTAAGTTTACCTGAGTAAATGTAACTGGCTACTACTCTCCTCTGGACTTACTCTTGATGGAACACATTCACAACACCATATGGTTTTTATTATAAACTTGAATTAAAATGAATACTTAAGCTCTTTAATAATAAAATCTTGTTATTGTAGTCTGCCGTGGTCCCCTTCGCTGTTTGCTTTAATTTATTTTTCTGCTTCCAAAATTTGAATTTCTTGCACTGCTTTAACATTTTCCTGCAGCTGTACATAACACAAGTAAACACAAGAAGGAACATTTTTAAAAGCATACAAATTATGAGAAAAATCAATAGAAACACAAAGAACAGACATTGACCGACACAGATTTTTTTCTATTCTTTGAGGTCTGACCAGTTGATTCCGACTTTGATTGTGAGCATTCTTAGTTGATGCATTTATTGACAAAACAAAAAGACACGTTTTCAGAGTTTGACTTCCTGATCAAAGGAAATCATGGGAAAACTTTGTTCGATCTCTGGCTAATTAATGGGTACATCTCTAAAAAAAAAAAAAAAACCTGTTTGATCAGTTTGATCAGTTGGCTAATTAATAAATGCCATATCAGATTTCACTAAAGGCATGAGTTAAATTTTGCATTTTTTCAGATGGTAGATTTTGTTTTTATTACATAACAATTAATAACATAACAGCCAATAAACCTGACTATAGCCTGATTTTTTTGGAATACAGGCTATACAAAAGTGAGTCTGGTTAATTTTACAAAAAGGTGTGTACAGTAGATTTGTGAAAGAAAAGAACAGAATGATGAATATACAGGGGTTGGACAATGAAACTGAAACACCTGTCATTTTAGTGTGGGAGGTTTCATGGCTAAATTGGACCAGCCTGTTAGCCAGTCTTCATTGATTGCACATTGCACCAGTAAGAGCAGAGTGTGAAGGTTCAATTAGCAGGGTAAGAGCACAGTTTTGCTCAAAATATTGAAATGCACACAACATTATGGGTGACATACCAGAGTTCAAAAGAAGACAAATTGTTGATGCACGTCTTGCTGGCGCATCTGTGACCAAGACAGCAAGTCTTTATGATGTATCAAGAGCCACGGTATCCAGGGTAATGTCAGCATACCACCAAGAAGGACAAACCACATCCAACAGGATTAACTGTGGACGCAAGAGGAAGCTGTCTGAAAGGGATGTTCGGGTGCTAACCCGGATTGTATCCAAAAAACATAAAACCACGGCGGCCCAAATCACGGCAGAATTAAATGTGCACCTCAACTCTCCTGTTTCCACCAGAACTGTCAGTCGGGAGCTCCACAGGGTCAATATACACGGCCGGGCTGCTATAGCCAAACCTTTGGTCACTCATGCCAATGCCAAACGTCGGTTTCAATGGTGCAAGGAGCGCAAATCTTGGGCTGTGGACAATGTGAAACATGTATTGTTCTCTGATGAGTCCACCTTTACTGTTTTCCCCACATCCGGGAGAGTTACGGTGTGGAGAAGCCCCAAAGAAGCGTACCACCCAGACTGTTGCATGCCCAGAGTGAAGCATGGGGGTGGATCAGTGATGGTTTGGGCTGCCATATCATGGCATTCCCTTGGCCCAATACTTGTGCTAGATGGGCGCATCACTGCCAAGGACTACCGAACTATTCTTGAGGACCATGTGCATCCAATGGTTCAAACATTGTATCCTGAAGGCGGTGCCATGTATCAGGACGACAATGCACCAATACACACAGCAAGACTGGTGAAAGATTGGTTTGATGAACATGAAAGTGAAGTTGAACATCTCCCATGGCCTGCACAGTCACCAGATCTAAATATTATTGAGCCACTTTGGGGTGTTTTGGAGGAGCGAGTCAGGAAACGTTTTCCTCCATCAGTATCACGTAGTGACCTGGCCACTATCCTGCAAGAAGAATGGCTTAAAATCCCTCTGACCACTGTGCAGGACTTGTATATGTCATTCCCAAGATGAATTGATGTTGTATTGGCCGCAAAAGGAGGTCCTACACCATACTAATAAATTATTGTGGTCTAAAACCAGGTGTTTCAGTTTCATTGTCCAAATGGTGGAAGAGGTGTCAGGCTATTTAAATACCGACGAGGCCCTAGGTCTGTTGTCTCTGCTAATTACATGCTTGCCAAACTCAAACAAAAGAACCTGCATTCTAATCCACTTTAATCCAATCACACAAATAGACACACACACTCACTCTGACAAAGCATCAGATTACATCTGTGTTTATCTGTGTGTGTTGTTCCGACGTCACTGAGAGTGATGGATCTCCTGGTCCTCATCATACTTACTCCGTAACCACTCAAACACACACAACACACACATAAAAATACAGGTTCTGGACTCAGGTCTCTTAAGAATCTCTTTCCTCATTTCTCCTCCTTGTTCCATCATCCATTGGTTGTCTCAGCTTGGTGTGTCTCCTGCAGCATTGAAAATTAAGTTGTCACACTGGAGTAGATGGATTACGCAGACACACAGTCACACAAAAAAAAAATCATAAATGTGCTGAAATGGAGTCAGTCTTATTGAACGCCTGCGAGGAAAAACCTAGAGGCGTCCTTAAACTGCTGCACTCAATTTCCACCCATATTGATCTGTGCTTGTTATTTGTTTTGGAAAAAACAACTTCGTTTTTTTGGATCAACTACCAAGGCTTTGTCTCTTGGATTTCTGACAGGAAACAGCCGCTGAAGGAACAGCGTCATAATAGAAAATGGCCTGCAATAAAACAGGTGATAAGCACCACAAAAATGGGCATGATGCATGAATCAAGACAATAAAGTGTCCTTCCAACAGACACTCAAAAAGACAGAGAGAAATATATTTGTTGGGTTTAAGTGTGTGACCACGTTTTGAATTGTTATTGAAGCGAGAAAGAAAACTTTTATCCTAAATTGGCTTTTAAAAAGACATCGTAAAACTGTCTCTCCATCGTTCATTGCCCATCCTCATCTTCCTCTTCGTGACTTTCACTCCAAAGCAGAGGAGAGGGTGATTGTGTGTTCTGTTTGATTCAGTGCTATGTAACCTTGCTTTATGAATGCATTAAATTGATGGTTTCAAGCCAGCCCAGAGAAAATGCACATAAAACTGAAACTAACAGAGAGATAATAGTCCTCATAAACTGGTCAAAGAGCTCCATAACTCACATCGTCCTCAACTTGTTCTGTCTTACACAGCACGAGCTGCACAAGCAGCAAATGCAAATCCGCACAAAAGGAAGAGCTCCATACAAATAATGCTGATACTTAGAAGCTGATTCACACCAATACCTGGCTAGGTTAAGGTAGCCAAAGTCTTAAGAAAAAAGAAAGAAAAATAAAACTGTGCATAGAACTACTGATGCAAATGTTAATCAACCAGTGACTAAAATCTCAGAATTTTCCTCAAATACTGATAGATTAGTTGTTTTTTAACTGTTCATTATAAGCATAGACAATGAAAACTCCCAATTTTTATGGCCAAAAAATGCAGCAACAAAAAGCTCAATGTATTTTGAAATAAGTAAAAACATGAATTAACATCAGAGACATATGCTTTGATGCATATGAAGCTAAAAGAGGAAAAATCCCTCTGAACAAAATGCTTCACTTGTGAAAAGGAAGAGCTAAATGAATTTGAATCTTAAAAAACCTAACAGTTTTTGCTAGAATAACTCCTTTTAAGGAATTTTATAGAACAGTGATTGGTGGAAACAATAGTCTCAGGCTCAGAGACACAACTAGTACATGAACACCAAACTAAAAAATAAAGAGCTTTAAGACTTAACAAACCCAGACACATTACAAAAACCCAATAAATTGCATAATCTAATGTATCTTCAACTTTCTTATATCAGTCACTTTATTAATGTTTTTCTGGGAATTCTTTTATGTTGTTTTTCCATAAATGCATAAAACATAAATCTCAAGTCAGTCATTTTCTATACTTCTTCCATAGTGGGTCGCGGGGGAACTAGTGCCTATCTCCAGCAGTCTATGGGCGGGAGGCGGGGTTCACCCTGGACAGGTCGCCAGTCCATCCCAGGGCAACACACAAACAACCATGCACACACTTATTCACACACCTAAGGGCAATTTAGGGAGACCAATTAACCTAACAGGCATGTCTTTGGACTGTGGGAGGAAACCGGAGTACCCGGTGAGAACCCACGCATGCATGGGGAGAACATGCAAACTCCTTACAAACTCCTTGCCGCAAGGCAACAGTGCTACCATCTGAGCCACCGCGCAGTCCTGGATCTCAAGTAAAAATAAAACATCTAAAACGATAGGCCAAAATGTATTTTGTGCCACCATGAGGGAATTATACAAGTGGCTCCTAAACGTTTAAGCTGAGGAAGGGTATCAGAGCCTTAGGAACCTGATTGCTGACTGAAGTATATAGTCCAAACAGTGTTACAAGGTAGGCAGGTAAAAAGGACAAGAATGACAACAAAAACAATTCAGTTTTCAATTTCAATTCAGTTTATTTATATAGCGCCAATTCACAACACATGTTGTCTCAAGGCACTTCACAAAAGTCAGGTACATACATTCCAATTAATCCAGTCAGTATGTTAATCTATTCAGTGCTCAGATCACTTGAAGCCTTTATCACATAAATATACTATGAACCATTGTTTAATTTTATATATTTTCTAGTGATCATTTCATGACACACGGTCGTGAGTCAAACCTTGGCAACCGTTGTTTTAATTCAATTCAGTTCAATTCACTTTTATTTATGCAGTGCCAGTTCCCAACACTTGTCATTTCAAGGCATTTTACAAAGTCAATTCAATCGAATCATACAGATTTTAAGTCAGGTACATACATTCCAATTAATCCTAACTATCAAACAGTGCAGTCAAGGTTAATTCATTCTTTAAGTTGATTAAAAGGTTTTCTATCTAAGAAAACCCAGCAAATTGCATCCAGTCAGTGACTTGCAGCATTCCCTCCTCCTGGATGAGCATGTAGAGACAGTGGACAGTCACTGGCGTTGACTTTGCAGCAATCCCTCATACTGAGCATGCATGTAGCGACAGCGGAGAGGAAAAACTCCCTTTTAACATGAAGAAACCTCCAGCAGAACCAGGCTCAGTGTGAGCGGGCATCATAGAAAGAGAACAGAGCGGAGACACAAAAAGAAAACAGAAGCACTGATCCAGGGGGTACTTTATATGGGAAAGAAAAGTTAATTAAATTAAAGAACATTAGTGGTTGTAGCTCCATTAGTGGCCTTATTTAGGAGAGAATGACAGCTAAGCAGATGAACTCTGAGCCGGTTTTCAACTCTAGGGTATGAAAGAGAGCACATACAGTTAGTCACAGTAGAAGCTCAACCAGTAGCTTTTACAGCAGACAGTGCTTTGAAAAGGTCAGATTTCTTCTGTTTTTGTTTTTTTGTCACACTCAAATAGTTCAGTTCATTAAACAGATTTATAATTGTAAAGATAACCTAAGCAAATACACATTTTAGACTTCCAAACCAGCCAAACCATCCAAAACAGCCTGGCTACATGCGTAAAGGTTATTCCTCCCAAGCCTAATAACAGTTTGTTCTATTTTTTGCAGCAGCAACTGCCATCAAGAGTTTGCATTGCAATAACGGGCAGTCAATTGTTTCCATTCCAAGTGTATTTAAATTTACCTCAAAATGGCTTCAAAGAGGTCTGTGAAGGACTTAGATTGCTTAGGATGTAAATTTTTTAAATCTTCCAAATTTCAACCATGAGGTTTAGGCGCGGAGGCAAACTTGGACAATAATGTTAATCTGTTCTCCAGGTGGCTGCTTTTGACAGCTTAAAGTATTTTCAACCTACCCACATGATATCAGTTCTTTTTCAATACCAGTAAACACAATAATAAAAAAAAAATCTTCCTGCTAAGCCTTTAATTTTGCTGATTTAATTTCGCAGTACATGTTGTTGTGATCTTTGGGCTTCTCTAAATGAGTGTGTTGCATTTGCCATCTTTTAAGGAGTTGAACTGCACCCAAGAACAGAGATACTCAGAGAAAAGATTGTAAGATATGAAAGAGGTTTATTTAACAACAGTGATGAATACTGAACATGTCTTCAACAATCCAGTTTCAGAACAGAGATACAGATTTAATAACAGGGAGAATATAGTCAGTGGAGCACAGAGCAGGTTTAGTGGTAAGTAATTTATTTTGATCTTACTTGGTCTGAGCAAGTAGATTAGGCTGTGGAAGAGTAACAAAGAGCTTGTGGAGGTCCGTATGGAGTCCAGATAGGTTTCCAGGTTTGGTATAGTAGGGAACAAGAGGATTCATTTCTTTGTTAGAAGCATAAGGCAAGGTCTAGGGTTCTCTTTAGTGCAAGTCAATTAAAGGTATTTCAAACTATGTTGTAGCACTACACTGGGAGAGTTTAGTGACCAACACATTGACCATTAGGCATCATACAGGTCCTTCTCAAAATATTAGCATATTGTGATAAAGTTCATTATTTTCCATAATGTCATGATGAAAATTTAACATTCATATATTTTAGATTCATTGCACACTAACTGAAATATTTCAGGTCTTTTATTGTCTTAATACGGATGATTGTGGCATACAGCTCATGAAAACCCAAAATTCCTATCTCACAAAATTAGCATCTTTCATCCGACCAATAAAAGAAAAGTGTTTTTAATACAAAAGGCGTCAACCTTCAAATAATCATGTACAGTTATGCACTCAATACTTGGTCGGGAATCCTTTTGCAGAAATGACTGCGTCAATGTGGCGTGGCATGGAGGCAATCAGCCTGTGGCACTGCTGAGGTCTTATGGAGGCCCAGGATGCTTCGATAGCGGCCTTTAGCTCATCCAGAGTGTTGGGTCTTGAGTTTCTCAACGTTCTCTTCACAATATCCCACAGATTCTCTATGGGGTTCAGGTCAGGAGAGTTGGCAGGCCAATTGAGCACAGTGATACCATGGTCAGTAAACCATTTACCAGTGGTTTTGGCACTGTGAGCAGGTGCCAGGTCGTGCTGAAAAATGAAATCTTCATCTCCATAAAGCTTTTCAGCAGATGGAAGCATGAAGTGCTCCAAAATCTCCTGATAGCTAGCTGCATTGACCCTGCCCTTGATAAAACACAGTGGACCAACACCAGCAGCTGGCATGGCACCCCAGACCATCACTGACTGTGGGTACTTGACACTGGACTTCTGGCATTTTGGCATTTCCTTCTCCCCAGTCTTCCTCCAGACTCTGGCACCTTGATTTCCGAATGACATGCAGAATTTGCTTTCATCCGAAAAAAGTACTTTGGACCACTTAGCAACAGTCCAGTGCTGCTTCTCTGTAGCCCAGGTCAGGCGCTTCTGCCGCTGTTTCTGGTTCAAAAGTGGCTTGACCTGGGGAATGCGGCACCTGTAGCCCATTTCCTGCACACGCCTGTGCACGGTGGCTCTGGATGTTTCTACTCCAGACTCAGTCCACTGCTTCCGCAGGTCCCCCAAGGTCTGGAATCGGCCCTTCTCCACAATCTTCCTCAGGGTCCGGTCACGTCTTCTCGTTGTGCAGCGTTTTCTGCCACACTTTTTCCTTCCCACAGACTTCCCACTGAGGTGCCTTGATACAGCACTCTGGGAACAGCCTATTCGTTCAGAAATTTCTTTCTGTGTCTTACCCTCTTGCTTGAGGGTGTCAATAGTGGCCTTCTGGACAGCAGTCAGGTTGGCAGTCTTACCCGTGATTGGGGTTTTGAGTGATGAACCAGGCTGGGAGTCTTAAAGGCCTCAGGAATTTTTTGCAGGTGTTTAGAGTTAACTCATTGATTCAGATGATTAGGTTCATAGCTCGTTTAGAGACCCTTTTAATGATATGCTAATTTTGTGAGATAAGAATTTTGGGTTTTCATGAGCTGTATGCCAAAATCATCCGTATTAAGACAATAAAAGACCTGAAATATTTCAGTTAGTGTGCAATGAATCTAAAATATATGAATGTTAAATTTTCATCATGACATTATGGGAAATAATGAACTTTATCACAATATGCTAATATTTTGAGAAGGACCTGTATATGTGTTATCCTGATCCATTTAAGCGGCAGGCTTTATGAGGTTTATTGGTAACAGGTGAGTCAGCAGTGCTGTAGGAGCAGTCTTGCCCTTGCAGGAATGAGCACTATTGATCAGGATGAGCGAGGGAAATACAGGCAAACACAGAATCAACCCCGGCATTGAACATTAAGAGTTTTTCAATTGACTTTAGAGCGTAAATTTCAAAATGCAAATACAGAATGTAGTTTTCAAAATTTTGTTTGTGAAGAAGTACATTTTACCTTAGCAGTGGCAGGAGATGTTGGCTTAACCAACTATGGGCCGTGACAGGTTTGAAAAATGTGTGAAGCAAGACAGAAAAAAGATACATTTCATTTCAGTCCAACATTCAGCAAACTGAGAGCCACTTTGCTTCGGATCCTGTGCAACCTGCCTTCATTCCCTTTACTTTCCTGCAGAGGAAACTATCACCAGGACGAGATGAAGTCAGACTCTGTAAAGAAAGAGGCAGGTTAACAAGAACTTCTGCATACGCAAACATCAGGTATGACACACAGCAAGTGCACAGAATCTATCAGCCCATTGTGCATCTTTGCAGGTTGCACAGGGCGGTAATGGATGGCCAGCAGGCGCCTGCTGACGTGTTATTCTTTTATAAAACATTGCCTCCTCGTACCAGAGCGCAAGGGAGAGTGTGTCACTCTTGTGATGAATGACCAAAGGGTAACATCTTCACTCCTGACCCCTAACACAGGCAAAAATGCTCACACATAGACACAAACAAACACACAAAAAAACAGACTCAAGCTTTTATTCATGCAGTTGCAACTTAGCAAACAGGTTTTTCTCACTGTGAAAGCATGATAAACAACTGATGTAGTATGTTTACTGAACAGATGTTGAACCAGATGCAGGTAATATATGAGCTGACCTTCATTTCTGGAGTGTACACAGAAAGATAGGTGATTTTTGTATTCTTCTTATGGCTTTCAGGGGTTTTATTCCCTGCTTTCTTATTTTTATTTGATCATAGACTAGTAATAATAAATATGCTGCCAGACAAAGCATGAAAGACCAACATCAAAGCAGTTCCTGTTAACGCTGACAAACCCTGAGCTGCTGGACAATGCTGAGGACTGGAGAGGGCAGTAATAAGCACTGACCTTCTCCCTGTTAGTCATACACTAGCAGCACTTAAAGGCAGAGCATGTGCAGCATAACAAGCTATTCGTTTTCCCTTTCTGCAGAAGCTGGTAGAGAAAAGAAAAATAGAGAGACAGAAGAAGAGATAGAAAGAGAAGGAGACATGATAGGGAGGAAAACGAGACAGTAGGGTATGGGGGGGCCAAGGAGACAGAGACAGAGTGGGTGAATGTGGGGGACGAGGCAGCAGAGGTTTGGTGGGGCGGGTGGAAGGGGAACAGGCAGCCGGTCTATTATCAGGGGTCTATGAGAAGCATTTAGGGACAAATAGGACACCACCCCCCTGTCACCCCAAACCATTCAAACCTTGTCAGCTCTGCCCATTCACCAAAACCCCAGAGGGATTTGGCAGAGGGGTGGGTGTGTATATGTATGGGGGGGGGGGGGGGGGGGGGGGGTCTTAGAGATGGACTACCCCAGTACCACCTCTCCATAATACTTCAGATGCCGTATCTTAGCAACGGCACTCAGGGTGTGACCTGTAGTCCTATGACTCCATTCAGTTTCACATTTTTTTGAACACACGCACACACACACACAGACACACACACACACACACACACGCACACACACACACACGCACACTTACACACATGCACACGCACAGACTCACAAGTACAAGGGGCCCCCTGCAGTGCTTATCTGCAGCCAAAACAGGCTCTCTTGTTCAACAATTAGCACCGATCTTGCCTCCCACCCACCTCCTCCAGCCTGGCCATGTTGGCAACCCCACAGGGAGGAAACTTAATTACCATCAACAGACAGAGGGGAGTTGATCTTTACACACTTAAGATGATCCACTTTGCACTGGCTGACAAACACACAGAGGGCGCAGCATCCCCTAAACTCAAAAGTTTCTATTTCTGCATGCTGTCAATCACATGCTGATTAAGGCAGCACGGTGATGACATTCTTCGCTCCCCAATTTTCATATGGAATTAGTACTTAATGAATTGTGTGCAGATTAATTATAACATAATGATATTTAATTGTTGCCACCTAATTGTTGTGGCACTCTTTTGCCTCGCAGTTGCTGGAAAGTTTGTTTAGTTTTACTTCAGGGTAGAAACAGTTGGCAGAACAACATCTCATTAAGCAGCATATAAACCTGAAAGGTTTAAGTAAAATAAAGCCTTTTAATTAAGAAAAAGAATTGCTTTGCTTTTTACGGTAAATTAACAAATTACGTTTCATTCAAGATGAGTGAAACTAAAGCTGGATTGGATGTAGTGAGATGCTGTGATTACCCTTTCAAACAATGTGGTCACAACAGATGTCAGTTGGTTAAAAACTGTTTTCCGGTATGTGTGTGGTGGGGTATTTAGTGTATACTTGCACTTAAGACACTTTATTGGATTATCATTTGTGTCTTTATGCACCTGGTCTATAGGCAAATAGGATTGCATAATACTGGAAAAAAATATAATGCAATAATATTGTGATGACAAAACAATTCAGTTTACAGTTTAATCTCTGTGTGTAATAAACTCAGCCTGATTGGTCAGTGTGTGTTCACAGTGGCTCACCCGTGTGAGTTTAAAAAAAAGATTCAAACACACCTTCCAGCCATTAATCATGCAGAAATACTAAGCAATTAGCAAATATCTTGCCAGCTCTATTTAACAAACTTACAAGAAATTAAGGAGATTTCCTTTCTTTTTCTTTGAAGTATTTGTGGGACATTTGATGCACTTCCATTATGAATAGTGCATGTATACTGAGATCAATGGTGTGGAATGCACAATGTCCCGCTGTTCCATGGCTGGCAACATAAATTTTCAATGTAGTTACTGCTTCATTTTATTTTTTCCTTTTTCTTTTTCATATTAAAGGATCAAGCGAAACATCTGAGAATAAAATTGTGTTGCTCTGTGAGATCCTCAAAGTAGTCAGTTCAGTATTAGAAAACTAATCATACATTAAGTAATGTCAAAATTGTGACATTTGAGCTACAATTGTGCTGATTCTGTAGTGGTGGTGCATATGTGTTGTACATATGGTATGGAAGCCTTATTTTCCCTATAGCATCATGTCATCTGGCACTTCAGAAATGCAAGACTAATACAAAATAATATTATGATATATGTGTTATTAAGACTAATATTATTGTTACAGTTTTAACGATTGTGTTTGGAGAAAATTCTTAATAATCATCTGTCTTTTAAAGTGGATGTTTACCAACAATTAAAAATAAAATGTAAATATAGCAGTGAATGTCTTTACATTTACATACCTTTTTTTCTTACTTTCGGTACTTGTGTACAGTTTGTTTTAGCAAAACAATGTTTTTTGCAGATTAGCTGAGGATTTCTGAGGGGGCTAAGGATGTGAAAGTAGCTACAGGTCCTTCTCAAAATATTAGCATATTGTGATGAAGTTCATTATTTTCCATAATGTCATGATGAAAATTTAACATTCATATATTTTAGATTCATTGCACACTAACTGAAATATTCCAGGTCTTTTATTGTCTTAATACGGATAATTTTGGCATACAGCTCATGAAAACCCAAAATTCCTATCTCACAAAATTAGCATATTTAATCCGACCAATAAAAGAAAAGTGTTTTTAATACAAAAAACGTCAACCTTCAAATAATCATGTACAGTTATGCACTCAATACTTGGTCGGGAATCCTTTTGCAGAAATGACTGCTTCAATGCGGCGTGGCATGGAGGCAATCAGCCTGTGGCACTGCTGAGGTCTTATGGAGGCCCAGGATGCTTCGATAGCGGCCTTTAGCTCATCCAGAGTGTTGGGTCTTGAGTCTCTCAACGTTCTCTTCACAATATCCCACAGATTCTCTATGGGGTTCAGGTCAGGAGAGTTGGCAGGCCCAATTGAGCACAATGATACCATGGTCAGTAAACCATTTACCAGTGGTTTTGGCACTGTGAGCAGGTGCCAGGTCGTGCTGAAAAATGAAATCTTCATCTCCATAAAGCTTTTCAGCAGATGGAAGCATGAAGTGCTCCAAAATCTCCTGATAGCTAGCTGCATTGACCCTGCCCTTGATAAAACACAGTGGACCAACACCAGCAGCTGACACGGCACCCCAGACCATCACTGACTGTGGGTACTTGACACTGGACTTCTGGCATTTTGGCATTTCCTTCTCCCCAGTCTTCCTCCAGACTCTGGCACCTTGATTTCCGAATGACATGCAGAATTTGCTTTCATCCAAAAAAAGTACTTTGGACCACTGAGCAACAGTCCAGTGCTGCTTCTCTGTAGCCCAGGTCAGGCGCTTCTGCCGCTGTTTCTGGTTCAAAAGTGGCTTGACCTGGGGAATGCAGCACCTGTAGCCCATTTCCTGCACACGCCTGTGCACGGTGGCTCTGGATGTTTCTACTCCAGACTCAGTCCACTGCTTCCGCAGGTCCTCCAAGGTCTGGAATCGGCCCTTCTCCACAATCTTCCTCAGGGTCCGGTCACCTTTTCTCGTTGTGCAGCGTTTTCTGCCACACTTTTTCCTTCCCACAGACTTCCCACTGAGGTGCCTTGATACAGCACTCTGGGAACAGCCTATTCGTTCAGAAATTTCTTTCTGTGTCTTACCCTCTTGCTTGAGGGTGTCAATAGTGGCCTTCTGGACAGCAGTCAGGTCGGCAGTCTTACCCATGATTGGGGTTTTGAGTGATGAACCAGGTTGGGAGTTTTAAATGCCTCAGGAATCTTTTGCAGGTGTTTAGAGTTAACTCGTTGATTCAGATGATTAGGTTCATAGCTCGTTTAGAGACCCTTTTAATGATATGCTAATTTTGTGAGATAGGAATTTTGGGTTTTCATGAGCTGTATGCCAAAATCATCCGTATTAAGACAATAAAAGACCTGAAATATTTCAGTTAGTGTGCAATGAATTTAAAATATATGAATGTTAAATTTCCATCATGACATTATGGAAAATAATGAATTTTAACACAATATGCTAATATTTTGAGAAGGACCTGTATTGTGGCTGATAATTTTGGGGAGTGAAAGGACAGAACAAGTCAAACTATCAGCTATCTGGATGCTCATAAAAAATGCTTTTTAGTGTGGGAGCCTTGTTTTTGTGTTCATAGGTTGTAAGAACAATTTGTTACTTTTGCAGAATTGTTTGTATTTAAAACAAGGAGAAAATTAGCAGTCTGAAGAGTGGAAAGCAAAGAAGTGAACGAGAGATTAATAGTACAAAGCATGTAGAAAGCACAGGCTGAGGAGTTAACGACAAGGTTTTCTCCTTACACTGAACAATATTACAAAAATGATTAAACAGGTTGCCACCCTAGTTTAACGGCAATATTTTTATTTTAAATTTTTTTACAGTTTTCACCTAATTTATGGCGTTTTTAAACTGTTCACCACATACATTATTCAAAGTATACATGCATGTTGTTCTGAGTGAACATGTAAAATAAACTATTCTTTAAATAGTATGTTTAAAAGTGTTTCTAAAAAATTCTAATTTCTTTTAATGGCTAAAGAGGACAAAAAGCACATATGAAAAAGAAATCTCTAATGAGGTTACCATAACTCATGCATGAAAGCAACCCTGATGTCTGTGGTTTATCTCTGCTGCCACTTATACAGCAAGAGAAAGACAGACACATTAAGTCACACACACAGCAGGAAATTTGTTGAGAAATCCCCCCTTCAGATGGATAAATGTCTTTATCCGCCTTGTTCTAGTAATAGATTTATATACTACATCTATTATTTACACAGGCATCATCTCTTTTGCCTGAAGCTATGGTGATGAACAATGTTTACCATGACCTTGTGTGTGTCTTTGTGTGTGTATGTGTGTGCGTGCGTGTGTGTGTGTGTGTCACATACATTGACACACGTACGCAGACACACACACACATACAATACCCATACACACGCACACTCAATTTTGCCCCACAATTGGTGAAGATAAACACGCATGCAATAATTGCCCCAAAGTCACTTTGATTTTTATCAACCCTGAAGAACCTTGCAAGAGGGCCTACAGAGTCTACTGAGTCTTTATGAGTTCTCATTAAAACACACTTTTATCATTTGTTATAATATAGCATGGTCCTCTCCAAATGACACCATTAAACATAATTCAATCTTTACCTCTTCTTCATGTGTGCTGGTTTTGCAGATTTATCCCCACTTTCATTTCATTTCCCCCTCCTGATCCACAGCGGCTGTAAACTGCTGCGCTGCCTCTCTGTGGATGGTTGTGGAACAACAGGGTCACCAACAATAATAAAATAGCGAATTTCAGTCAAATTTAGCTGAAAAGAGAAACAAAAACCACTGTGTTCCAGTAAAATACTGCAGTGGACAAATAATTGATAAACCTGCTCTGTGTGCACACTCTCAAACACGCAAATATAATTGCACACCCATTGAGCAATTTAGTAAATGTCATCTAGTGTGCAGAAAGAGAAGGAAATAAGCCTGCCGCCCATCTTTGTATTGGAAACACAGGTGAGATTGATGAGAAGCATCTGTTTATCATATTGGTAATTCAAGATGAAAGATGAGCATTTGCAGAGGGGTTCCTCCCATTCACCATCATTGATTTACACTCATAAACACACACAGAGACAAGAGTATACCCACAGTAAGTGTCCTTGCTTTGTCAATAGTCAAGGTTATATCACATGCAGCAGAAAATTTGACTAATGTCCCATGATCAAATGCTGCAAATCAAAACTACTTTAAATCCCGATGAAAAATAAAAAGGTCAGATTTCTTAACGACACAATCTCAACATATGGAAAAAACATGAAAAGTGGACAACTGTTTTTCTTTTTTTTTTATAAAAAGGACATAAAATTGTAGCTTAAAAGCAATAAAGGTTGGTTGGGAAATTTGCCAGGAGTATTCAGGGGGCAGAAAAATTAAGCTCTTGAGTCACAGCCAATTTTGTTCAAGTGAATTAAAACCTAAACCTCCTCCACATTAACGTCCACAGAGAGACAAGTGGTGCGGCGAGTGAATGTGTTGCCAGTGCTTGTGTCAAAAGCCTGTTTTTCTTCCTCCGCCAATTAGCCTGACTGTGGTACAAAGGCAGATAATTTTGTCAGGCTCCTGTAAATGGAATGATGGATGCTGACTCGGAGAGGAAGGGTTGTAACAATGTGGATGAACTATAAAACCTCTTGCAGAGAAAACCGTGTGAGAGGGACACTATGCCTATTCGTGATGAATTAAAAACCCACAACACACTCCTTTCCATGACAGTATTCATTATGTAACCCTAATGTAATGGCATAAAGCACAGGAGCAACAGCCTATCAAAAGCAGCGATTTGGCTTTTTCCACTTGTGCTGTTTCATTGCTATAGGGTAATTTGTTGCACTCAGCAGGGCAGGGTAAAGTGAATCAAGATTAATTTACATGCAGGGGAACACTTAGGCAAGGCAGAGCGGTAAGCAAATGCACCATCTCTGCAGCTGAGAGGAAAGAAGGCAGCACGGCAGAAAATGTGGGGGGAAAGCGTTGGATAATTAAGGAGCATCAAATGTGATTGCTGAAGGCAGTTAAAAGGCCACAACATGCCGACTGGATGCACACTCTTTAGAATGCAGCCTTTGCATTTTACCCAAGCTGCATCGACAGAGGCAAGCAGTTTAGTAGGAACAGCAGCTTTAGAGCACACTTCAGATTTAGTCTTCATTAATTGTGGTTTAGGATCTCACCTCTAAGCTCAGCGTATTGCTTCAACACATTAGTTAATCTTCATCCGGGCAGAAGAGGGCCACACTCAGTCGTACAACAAGCAAGATGGTGTAGTGGTTTGAAGAGGCAAGAAACTCTTCCATGAAGGTTATTCAATTGAAGTGCCTGATTTAAATAACACACAACAACATAACTTGGTGACAGAAAGACAAAGCGAAGAATCCCAGAAGACCTGAGGCTAAAGTGACAACTCTAACACAGACAAACTGCAGCAAACATTCAGATCCAAATGCAACTGCAAGTCCAAAATAGATGGGAATAAAAATACTAAATGAGCTGTTTGAGGTGGACACAGGCAAATACTTGCCCTGATGAACAGGCTTAGTATATCCCAGAAAGAGATCACTGGGATGGGATAAAAAAAGACTTAGTAGACTTTCTCCCCTCTGTCGCTCAGTGGTAATGGACTCTGGACCGAGCATGTGGCAGGGGAATCTGATCAAGCATGCTGTCCTGGAAACACTCTCACACACACACACCCACACACACACACACACACACACACCACACACACACACACACACACACACACACACACACACACACACACACACACACAGAACCATTCTGTCAAATATGAATAAACACTAACACACATCGGCTGGATTACGGGATGCAGCTCTGGGATTTGGGCAGAGCGTCTGGCATATTTGCCCATCTCAGATCTCCTGTCAGGGCCTGAATGCAGGATGACAGCAGGAGAGAACCCACGGCGTCTGGAGACCTGTCTCCATCTATGCATCTCTCCCATAAACAAATTCTCCCATCGCTGTATTCAGACTAACCTCTCTGCTCTATTACACACAAACACACAGCTGCCACAAGTACTCAGACACCCAATCAACAACCACAGTGAGAGAGAAACAGAGAGAGGGAAAGAAAGGGAAAGCAGAGAAGGGGGAAGCAAGAGGAAAAAGAAGTACAAAGGTGAAAAGGGGCGGGAGATGGAGGAGAGGACATAGCGAGAAGGGGCAGCGTCGAGGGAGATGCTGAGATGAAAATTTTGAGAGGAGGCCAGGGCTCCGGAACTGTGCTCAGCGTTCTGTCTGGCCGAACAGGAACCTCCTGAAAGCAGGAGGACAGCCAGAATGGATGAAAGAGAAATGGGCTCTGGTGGGTTAAGGAATAAGTATGTTGCGGTAGAGGAGGGCTAAGGGTTGCAAAAACAGTGAACACATTTAATGTTTAGGACCTCCTGCTATTCTCAAGAAGAAGGCTTATAAGGAAAAAGCAGCAAGGGAAGAATCGTATTCCCTGTCTTACATTAATGAGAGAAAGTGTTATAATAAAGATTACACACACAAAGACAATGTTTGTAATTCTATCCCTGAAATATAAAGTCAGCTTTGATAAATGGTTAACTAAACTGATACCTTTTCCCTGTTTAAGTATCTTTATTCATTATGTTTTTCCTTATCAGCACACTTTTTGTTTCATGCATGGTCAATAGTAGAGTAAAATAGCTTTGAAAAACATTCAGTCCCAAATAATCAAAACACAGCTATCTGCAAGTGAATTTAATCTTACTGTAGTTTGTCTGTTTAGTAAAGTGACAAAATGCACATTGCTTTGTCTTAACTTTCAAAGTTCTACATGATTGTTTTAATGTTTAAAACCTAGAGCAGTTACTGTGCCATCTGGGAAAGTGTTTGGCTCTTGTGAGAATATTTAACCAAAGTGCTTGAAACAATCAACAGCCCTTTATAAAGCAGAGGCAATGAAAAAATGTAGCCTATCGCACAATTTAGAAGGTCTGTATAGTGAATGTGATAAGTAGACTAAAACACACCCAGAAAGCGTGATGTTCACCCAGATTGATCAGCCACATTACAAAACATCCCTCCTGCCTTTCCATCTCTTCTCTCCACACCTATCTCCTTTGATCAGAGAATCGATCTCTGGATCAGTCGATCAGTTGCTACTCTGTGATCTGGGCTGGGCCAATTACTTCAGTGAGTAATAGTGATTAGTTTGTGTCTAGATCAATCCACACTGATACAAGCAGAGAGGCTGCAGACAGAGCCAGGGGAACCACTGACGATTCAAATCAGCAGAATATTTGTAAAATAACAACAGTGTCAATACACAATCCTGGGTTTAACATCTTGGAAGCACTTGTTTTATTGTAGTGTAAAATTTACATGGACTACCTAGGTTATCAAATCTTCATTAAAGGTAAATTAAAGATCTGAAAGAAGCTTTATAGATTTACAGGTAAAAATAGAAACATAAAAGATGCATAAACACTCTGTACATATAGACATAAATCAATCTTATGAAGATAGCATTTTATTCTGTGCTTGTGGCATTGGTTTGACATTGTCCAGGTCATTAAAGGAAAGCCAGTACTAATGTCGAAGGCAAATCTATTTATGTTGATAGTATTCATGGGCAATCTTTCCATAACATTGATCAACGCAGTTTGGCTAATAGGAAAATAATAAACAATTACTTCTGCAGACGGTGAGGGTAATTGATTTTCTTCTGTAAATTACTACCACTATCAGCCCTGCATACACAGAAAGGTGATCATCTACATAAAATCAATGGGATATGATCCTATCTGTATGATAATCATGGACTGTAGCCAAGGAGCTTTCTAAAGCTTACGTTAGAGCATGATTGAAGAAAAAAGCAAAACAGCAGGATTACTTTAAAAACGTTTAGGACTCAGCTATCTCTGATGGAAAGTTAGATCATTTTAAAAACATTTTTTGAAGCATCAAAGTTGCTTTGGATTTTTATGTGACGTGAAATACGTAAGAAATTATATCGTATATTACAGGTCTTTTTTATTATAGAAGTGCAGTTAAAGCCTAGCAAAGTTAGATACTTTAAGCTGAAAAGAATAGGTTCTGTAGATATATAGATCTGAAAACCACACAAAGTACAGACATATTACAAAAGAGGGAGGATTAATCTCTGGCAGAAGCTCACACATCGCTTGAGTTTCAAGTGAGATGCTGACTTATAGTGATAGTTTAGTCAACCTTAGTTGTATGTTAACTACAAATCTCTGAATCAATACTGCTCCCAATATTGATATTAGTCTCTATGGTAGTTTAATGCCTGTAATAGGCCACTAAGTCACAACAATAGCAAACTAAAATCTCCTATGTCACTTTTCTGTTTGATTTCCTGAGATCATTTGAAACTGATGGCACTGTTTGTCAAAACTCCTGTGTTAGGTTTTGAACCTATCTCTGTGACATTTCACGTTTTTCCACTAATTGCTTTTGTTTAACAATCTAAAGTAAATTGCGCAATACCCTTACATCCATTAGTTAAAATATGTATATATCATTTATTTTAAAACATAAACTAATTTGGGCAGATATGTCTATATTTTTTAGGATTTATGGAGAAAGTTGAAAGATTTGAGGAAACTGAAATAACTGTTAAGCATAACTTCCATTTCAGAAACATATAATATAAAAGCTGAGTAGGAGCATTTTAAAATATACTTTGGAATGTAACAAATATATTTAGTATTTAGGATGTTAAATTTAAATATTTTGTATATTGATTAAAATCCCCCAAGACAATATATGCACAGTGTTGTATTGTTTACATTCCAACTGTTTATTTTATTAGTGCACCCTGTTAGTTTAATTTTATTTATGTTTAATTTCTACTTTCCTATTTTCTTTCCCATTTTTAAACCTGTCTTGTCATGATCACTGAGATAAAGAACATTAAAAAAAATCTGAATTATTTGGTTCAGGACTGCTGAAAATAAAACACATGCGACAAATTACTCCATTTTATTTTATCTGAGGATTCTCAAAATACAGAACATTAAGATTACCATTAAGATTGCCAAAAATTGTACACAGGCACAAGAGTAGTCGTAACCTTTTCTGGCTGTTACAGCAAAGTTGAGTTCATGAATTTGTGTTTTTTATATTTAACACTGCAATTTAATCTTAGGATATGAAGAAAAAAAGGCAAGAGTTTGACAGCTGAACAACAGCTTGATATAGAGTTTTAAAACATCATTCTGGGCCACCATGCCTCACATCACTACCTCTTTATTTAATATCTAAGCAAAGTCATTTAAAATAATACATCTATTTGAAGAACTGAGGACATTCAAGTTCTATTCATTTTAGGCTCAGAGCAGAAAATGTGGTACACAGTTCTGTTAGACTTTAATATCGGATATGGACCTTTTTAGTCATTTAGCTTTGGGCTTTTAAAGCTGGGAGTATGTGTAGAGAGAGACAAACAGCCAGAGCAGGCTTTCAGTACATCATCCTCTCAAATCAAACCACCATGGGGGTTACACAGCCAGCATTTAATATGTTTAAGGAGCCCTGGACAAAGAAGAACAAAGTAAGTGTTCTCTGTTCGAAGATTTTAATGGCCTGTAGAAAAGTGAAGTGTGTCAACACCGCATTGGCCTGGAGCTATTTTTTAGAACACAAAAGGATTGAGCCCATTAACTACTTCCATTTCCATTACTGCTGCAAATTGCACAAAATGAAATCAAAACCTCTAAAAAATCAGTGTTCTGTAGTTTGTCAAATTATATTCAGCAAGCTATCAATTTATACTGAATTAGTTGATTTGGAAGATTAAATGCCCACCAGTGTGCAGCCCACATATCCCTTACCACCGGGGTCAAGTTTACGTGAACGTACCTCTGAATTATAGTATGGTAAAGAAGTGGCTTTGTCCAGACTGATGTCCTGCTTCTCGTCATGACTGGCTGGAAGGCTGAGATCACTCAATACTAATCAACAGGCTGGACACGAACTGGTCTTTATCACTTTGTCCCCTTTATATGAATCCCAACCTTGGCTGTGCGACCAGTTGCCTGATTTCTCATTTTGTTGCACTGCGACTGACAGTGAGCGGCTCTGATTGAGGGGATCCATTAGGGATCGGTCTGAGGAAAGCCTGTTTGATGGATGAGACCAGCAGTCACCTTCAGAGCTTGCTAACAACACCTGTATCCTCTCTGTCTCACACACACACATGCTTTTGCTGACATAAAGCGATTCACACACTTTTTTGTACGTAGAGAAAGACTCAGGGAGCCAAAAGAGGAAAACCTCCACTAACTAATCAGCAGTTACTGCTCAATTCAACCTTTCAACCTTTATCTAAAAACAATAATTAATAACAAAACTCCATTTGGTAAATGCAACTGCTTTGTTTTTTAATTATTTTCATTACAATCTGATTTTTACTTCAAAGATGTCTGACAAAATTTGTCAAAAGACAATACGAATCTGCCTGGTTATTTTGTGCCTTTGACATTTCACACCTTTGTACTCCTGGCTTTTTCCTATCCAACTTTTTCAGAAATGAAATTGAACCAGTAGGTTTCTTTGCAACCAATTTATACCCACAAGGAGGAAATTACATTTTATAAGCAATTTTATATGTTTTACATTTTGTCTACAAAATGCAAAACTAGCAAATGTGGTTTTATGATGGCAATAAATGATAAACCCTTGTAAGAGGTTGTTTACCCCTGATTTAGACTTAATCAGGGGTAGTATTTCATCTGAAATGCTTAAACAGGTATCAGAGCCACAGTCAATGAGAATGGAGTATAATAAAACTCCACAAAAAACAATATGCTTTCAAGTTTAATTATATTTGGGTTTTAAGTATTTTATGGTTCTTTATTTTCATAATTCCTTAAAATACTTAACTATTAGGGGCTCAGTTGTGACATAAGATCACCTTATGTAAAATACCAAACATTTGTGTCTCCCACCGCTCTCACTCAAAACACTGAGCCAAACATGGAGTTGTTTTAAAATATTTAGCTTATATCTAAATTATGTTGAAGTTTAATTTTTTTTAGCAATCATGCTGCCCAATGTAGTTGTATAAATAGTCTTACCTGACGAAGGAAAATGTGTCTTTTCCATCAGTTCCCATCATTAAATATGATTCATACAGACACCAGCTCTCCACCATTTCACCGTCTTTTATTCATTTTATTGTAAATCTGTTTTTTAACTTTAAAAACTGCTTTGTTTTGCACCATTGCTGTCCCTTCACCAATATGGTTCAATGTCTCGGCATTTTGAGTTGCGAGTGACATCAGCACACCCTAAACTATTATGGGCCTCAGATATAAAGTACTTTAAACTCCACATCCTGATGAGACGTCTCAGTTTGAGACTTTTCTTTTGAAGTTAAACAGGAAGAAGTTCTTCGGTAGTCCTAGTGTGTCAACAGAGCCAGTTTATAAAGACTCTATGTCAGGCTGGCCAACAACACTGTTACAAAAACATCAAGAAAACCTTTTAAATTGTTTATCTGGCAAGATTTGGGCTTCAAGATGCAAATGATTTGTAAACACTGTGAGAGTACTGCAACAGCAGTCATACCCGAACTGGATGAGTTGACGCCGAACAGATTCTTCAAAACTCTATTTCAGATTTATGAAACAAAAAAGTAGCATTTTCCATTTATTTTGCATTAGGCCCTACGTAGAAACCTTATGCCTGGTTTACACAGCAAGATTTTAAAATTGCCAGTTGATTTTCAAAACCTGAGAGACCACACACATAACAGGTTTAATCCTGCTTGCTGTGTGGCCTTACACAACACATTTTAGATGTGAAGCCAGTATTTTGTATCGTACTCGTCATCTTGGCTAGAGGGGGCCAGCAGGACCACGTCATCTGCAAAAACAAGAGACGAAATCCACTGGTCCCCAAACCAGACCCCCTCTGGCCCTTGGCTGCATCTAGAAATCCTGTCCATAAAAGTTATGAATAGGACCGGTGACAAAGGGCAGCCCTGCCGGAGTCCAACATGCACTGGGAACAGGTCCGACTTTGTGCCGGCAATGCGGACCAAACTCCTGCTCCGCTCGTACAGGGACCGGATGGCCCCTAATAAAGGGCCCCCGATTCCATACTCCTGGAGCACCCCCCACAGGGCATCACGAGGGATACAGTCGAATGCTTTCTCCAGGTCCACAAAACACATGTGAACCGGTTGGGCAAACTCCCATGAACCCTCAAGTACCCTGTAGACGGTATAGAGCTGGTCCAGTGTTCCACGGCCGGGACGAAAACCACACTGTTCCTCCTGAAGCCGAGGTTCGACTACTGGCCAGACTCTCCTCTCCAATACCCTGGCGTAGGCCTTACCAGGCAGTCTGAGTGTAGTTGGAACACACCCACCGATCCCCCTTCTTATTCGTATTTTGTATCATCTTGTCTAATTAGGCAGATGTACTGTTTCACACATACTCCTACTAAAAAGTTTACAACTTTAGGAAACTTAAATTCAAGAAGTTAGACAGAAATGGCCAGTATTTTAACTTGATTTCTGCATTTTTCTACATCAAGGACACACATTCCAGTCACAAGTCTTTATTTTTCAGCTTTTAAAATGAATATACAAATAAAAATCAAAAAATAGGTGTCCAAGATTAAATTCATCATGAATTTTCTCTAACCTAGAGAAATATATATATACTAAATATATAGTACATGCAGGTTCAAATATGGTTGAATTTGGACAAAATGTGATGTTTGAACAGGACAATCATTTCAAAACAAGCCTTAATAGTGGTTGTAGAGTGGATAAAGCAGATTAACATCAAGCTTTTGGAGTGACGCCGACTTCAACCCAGTTGAAGAATTACTGACTGTTCTCTAAAGCTGGTCCTTGGAAAGAAACCAGGCAATGCAAATGAACTCTACCATTGCTGATAACAATACTTTTTTTTATTAACATGTCCTGCCCACAGAGTAGCACTCAGAATTGTTGTCCGAGTGCCAAGAAGAAGCCCAACAGATTTACTTTCACAAGTGAAGCATTATGGCTAACACCGCTCTAAGGCATTATGGTGGTGTAGACGGCAGCCATCTACACCGGAGCAGTTCCAGCCATGGACCTAGATACCCGAGACCCCGGTACACATCAGAGCCAGGGAGTCCAGGCCCCACCAAACAGCCACCGGGATAATGTCTACCAAAAACATGTGATCTTGGTGCAACTACATATATAGTTATTCGGCTGGGGGAATTCAACGCTCATAAGGGAATTGACAGTGACATCTTGGGTGGTGTGATAGGGAGGAATGGCCTCCCCGGTCTGAACCTGAGTGGTGTTTCATTGTTGGACTTCCGTTCCAGTCACGGATTTTCCATAACAAACACCATTAAGGTGTTTAACAGTGCACTTGGCACAAGGACAACCTAGGCCAGAGGTCGATGATCGACTTTGTAGTAGTGTCTTTTGTACTTCAGCCCCATGTCTTGAACAGTGGAGTAAAGAGAGGGGCTGAGCTTACCAATCACCACCTGGTGGTAAGTTGGATCCGCTGGCAGAGAAGAAAGCTAGACACACTCAGCATGTAGTGAGGGCCTGCTGGGAATGTCTGGTGGAGCACTTTGTCAGGGATATATTCAACTCCGTACTCCAGGAGAGCTTTTCCCAGATTCATGTGGAGGGCTGGAAATATTAAGTCCAAGTGGACAATGCTCTGTACCCCTACTATTGATGTGGCTGCCCGTATCTGCGACTGGTTGGTCTGCATTCCTACCCTCACCTATAGACACGAACTCGTGACTGAGATCCTGGATACAACCAGCTGAAAGCCACCCAGTTTCTGCACGGTGGCTGGGCACTCCCTTAGAGATAAGGTAAGGAGCTCGGCAATCCGGCAGGGTCTCGGAGTACAGTCGCTGCTCCTCCACATCGAGAGGAGTCAGCTGAGGTGGCTTGGGCATTTGTTTTGAATGCCCCCTGGACAACTCTCTCTGGGAGGAGTTTCAAGCAAGTCCCTCCAGGAGGAGGCTCAGGGGACAGCCCAGGAGACATTGGATAAGCGGAAGAAGGTGATATGAATACTGCTCTTACCTGGCTTTTAGTTGTTCAGCAAGAAATGCTGGTTTGCCTTTTATTATAGACACTGTTGCACAAGTTTCAAGGTTACAATCTCACTAGCTAATTTTGTCATGTTTATGGACATAATGGACAACGTTGACAAATGTTCTGCCTTGTGCACTCCCTAATAGACAGGGTGTGCTCCACAAGCATTGCTGTCCTTTTTGTATTTGATTTTAATACATTTTGTTTACCTTTAGTGTTACTTTTCCTTCCTCTCTTTCAGTACTGTCAAGATCTGACAGAGGTTTGTTAGGCTTTCAATACTTGTTCTATGAACTCCATTTAATTATTTATGTATTAGTACTTAATTGGTCTTTTACTTTTGTCAAAACAGTTCTTTTGGAAAAGGATAGATCTAATGGCATTCATCTAAATTTATTTATCTTTTATTCAAAATTTAGGAGTTTGCATTAATAAGCAGCATTGTGAGACAGTAACTGAATGTCTGGCTTTCAAATCTTCCCTTGAAGATTAAACAACCCTTACATGGTTGTAACAGAGTGTTTTTAACATACTAATAGACAGCAGAGTGCACGTGTAAACCAACAGTGTGCATGTATAAGACTATGTATGTTTTTGTGAATAGCCATCTGCATCTAACAGGCTAATTGCTCTGAGCAGTATTATCTCATTAGGGCTCATCAGCGTTTGACATTTAAATACAGAGCTGCTAAAAGCCTCTGCTTATTTAACATTAGCATTAACGTCTAGTGGATTTTTTTGGAGAGGCAGGGCAGGTACAGACCTTGGTCTTTTTAGCTCATTTTCTCTTAACTCTCAGCTCTCGAAGCCTCTTGGCAATTTTTTTTCTTAAATCACCAATTTATGCATTTAATAAAAATAATGCCGCTAATAGCCACAGTGTGAGTCTGGCAACCGTGCAGTGAGAACAATTACATCAATAAGGAGGGGAAGCAGCGGCAACATTAGTAGATACGAGAAAAGTGCGACAAGAGAAGGGGACACAGAAGGAGGAAGGTCAGCAGAGCAGTGTTAGAGAGGGACGGTAGAACCTGATGGGCACCAAATGAACAAATTATGACGGACTCCATTTTGCAGGATGGGGTCACCCCCTCCTTTTCCCCCTCTATCCCACCCTCTTCTCTTTTTGCAGTCTTCCTCTCTTCTCTTCTCTCTCCTGACAGTTCAATTTCCCCCTCTCGCCTCCCTGCTCCTGCCTGCTAATTGTGAGTGAAGCCTTATCATTGGGCCCCCCATCCAACCTCGGTCCAAAGAATCGCAGCGTCTGAGATAGGAGACTGGAATGTCAAAATGTTATCCGAGACAGCAAACAGCCAGAGAGATGGAGGTCACACACAATAAGGCCCGATGTTCATCTGAATGCACGAGCATGGGCAAATGATCTCTCAGGAGAGCTCAAAAGAAAAGGCGGAAAAAAATTATATATAAACGTATTACAGACATTTAAATGTTATTTATGGTCTCAATGCAATGCTTCGTTATTTTTTTCCTGTCTTTGCTTTGATGTCATCTAAAGCACTTTGGTTTGCCTTGCATATGAATGGTGCGATATAAATAAACTTACCCTGCCTTCAGAACTTCTAATTAAAAAAACATCACCCACACATGTTTTTTACCTACTTTCTATTAACTGAAACAGTGCTTTGTAAAAGTATTTATACCTCTTTCATTTTAATTTTTTCCTTTTGTTTTTACATATTACAATCTGAAAAATGTGGCTTTTATTTACATTCAATACTTTGTAGAACCACCTTTAGCTGCAACTACAGCAGCAAGTATTTTGGTGTGTTTATCAACCCCTCTCAGTTTTGTACACCCAGAGACTAAAATTGTACTGGTTCTTCCTTATAAAACCTTCATTTTAGCTCTGGTTGGTTACAGGATTGCCTTGTATTTAACTCCATCCTTTCATAATCTGACCAGCTTCCCTCTCCCTGTAGAAGAAAAGCAACCCCAAAGCATGATGTTGCCACTACCATGCTTCACTGTAGGAATGGTGTCTTCACAAAGAGGTGCAGAGGTAGTTTTTCCTGATTTGTTCTTTGGTCTTCATGAAACAGTTTGTTCTCTAATGATCTTTGACAAACCTCTATGGTCTACACAGAACAGTGTATTTACACAGAAATTAAATTACACACAGGTGGTTTATATTTACTAATTATATGACTTCTAAAGCCAATTGGTTGAACTTGGCTTTATGTCAGGGTGTCAGAGGAAAGGGGGCTGAATACAAAACGTTACACTTTTCTGATTTTTATTCCTATATATTTGAAAAACCACACATAATTTCCTTCCATCACATTATGTGCTACTTTGTGTTAATTGAACACAATGACATAATTCAATGAAGTGTGATCATATGTGTTCAAGTGGTCTGAATGATTGTGCCAGGCTTGGTATTAGCTGATATGAAAATTAAGTGAGTGTCTGATGTCAGTGAAAGACAGTAAACTGAAAACACTTTAGTGACACAAAGGGAAATACCTATATTTAGTTAGGCAGATATATTTTATCTTTAAGAATTTTTGATTTTGAGACAAAGAAACCAAAATCAACGATTAAGTGCGGGAAGAAAGAAGGAGGGGGATTGATTTGTGAGCTATAAGAATATACTTGCATATGGATCTTATGCAAACATACCCAGATTCCTCAACTCAGATGTCATCTAAGAATATTTGACTCCTATTTGCAAAGTGGAGCTTAGTTTTTTCCCTAGGTCCACTTTCAGTTACACTGTTCACCATGATACACCTGTGATACATGATACAAAGACAGTCAAACAAGCTGAGAGATATTAGGCAATCTTCACTCTGAGGGAAGCAGCTGGCTTTTCAATAGGCTGAGGTTTAAAGCACTTTAACGGTCATCCGACAGAACTGATCTAAGGTCAGAACAATCTGAATGCAGGAGGAACCATCGTGGGCGACACAGGAAAGAATCACTGACCCCAAACGTCTCCATCATAGAAAACTAGATGGTGGGTAAGAGCAGAATAGAGGGAGAGAAGATTCTGAGGGGGGGAGAAAGAGTATTCATCTATATTCCAGCTATGGTAATGAGGGTTAATTCACTGGTTAAGGATTAACAAGGTTAAGGAATTTGATAGGTAAGCAGTTGGCTTCTTGAATGTGGGTTTAAATCAACTCTGCAATGTGTGATGTAATTTCAGCTCCAGAGCCCTGCCTAGTGGGAGTGTAATTACGCTGTGATTTCAGGGACTCTTCTTGAAGTGAAACTTCAAACCTGTGCTGTTTAGAGTTCAATTAAACAGCAAAATCAATACAAAACTATCTCTGTGTGAAAGCTATTTAGAACACTGTTGTCTCGTATACACATACAAATACTCATATGCACATTCAGCACACTCCACACTAAATAATTTTGATTATAAAAAATAACTAAAGAAACACCTGTTGGCACCAAAGCTGTTAAAACTTTGCCAAACCCCCTTTTTGCCAATAGGACAAATCTTAGTATTCTACATGAACATTTCAGAACATTAGAGCATTTAGACATATGGTTCTGTGATCATTCCTCTCCCCACAATTTCTCTAGGTCATCAGACGTATCAGCTTCTTTCCAATTTCTTTTTGCAATATATTAACTAGTACTTTCATTTAGTGCCAGGGTATAGCATTAAAGGGCATTGCTAGGAAAGGGGACTCTGCCTTTGCCTCATCTAACTGAAGCATATCCAGTCAAAGCCCCAGAAGTGTTTAGATAACTACATGAGTTTACATTTGTAATAGAAGAACAGAAAAGGCTTTCTACTGACATGCCTCCTATACAACTAATTGGCATTCTAGAAAGCATCTATCAGCAGTTATATAAAACAAAAGCTGCAATCCAAAGAAAAAATATTCTCCTTTACCATCCCATTGATTATGCATGGTGGCAAGATAAATATGGGTTCTTATCCATCTTTGCTTATCAGTGTCAGATTTTTTTTTCTTAATGTACTCAACTTGATGGTGATTTTGTCTAACAATACCAGTCTGAGATAATGCTACTGTAATTAAAGATGAGCTTAAGCCTTTTTACACATTTGTTAACAGCAGCACCAATACATGCAAGAGGCAAGTGTTACCACCACCCCAGTTATTGCAGTATTATGGAGTATAGTTGTTAATTGTGTCTGTTGCAGCTCATTATGCAGATCATCTTAACATCACGCAAAAGGTTGTTGGAATCCATAATATGTGAGTCAGCTGTACACAGAGGGTGTTTTAATGTTGAGACTGAAATTGTATTTTGTTGTCTCGTGATTATGCTCAAATATTATATTTGAAATTCTAACCTAACTGATAATTAATCTAATCTACCAGCAGTGTGATTGAAACTGATCATTAATACTAACATTATGTGTGGGCAGTTGCCCACAGTGGTGCTCTAACAGCAGGCGATCTATCTCTCCATCTGTATTCTGACAGTCCAAAGGAGTGTAAGTGACATTTTAATGAGGCCTAATTTACAATAGTTCAAAACTCAGTCTGGTTCAAAAGGACGTGTTTAACACAGCAGTACTGAACAAGTGGTCTTGAAACTTATTTAGCAAAAGCAAGCGGAGATAAAACCTTGACAAAAAGATCAAAAACAACATATCTGAAGACAAAAACTTTTTAAAAAACAAAAAATAGAAAGTAATAGCCCTTTTGATTTTTTTCGTATTAAGTATTTTTTATATTTTTAGATGTATTCGCATTTAAAAAAAATAAATATCCAACTTTAAAATGTTATGTATACTTTATTTCTTTCCTGTTTCATACCTTTGTTTGTGCATCTCTTTCAAATTCAATGGACTAATTAAAGAAAATAAACTATTTGTAGATTGTGTGGTTTTAAAGCCCTGCTTCCAAGAAAATATGGTGTTCTCTTCTATAGCAGTTATTTCAGAAATGTCCCAAACTCTTTGATGTTCTGAAACGTGTTACATTTTTACTTGTTTTGTAAAACGTTCTCCAGTACCTGTTTCTTGTCTTTCATGAAACATTGTGGTTTTAACTGATGTTTTTAGGTGTTGTGTTGAGCACCCTTAGGGCCACTGCACACATAGAATTTACCAAATATAGTGTTCTGCTTTTCGATTTCTTTTTTTATAACTTAGAACTGAAATGTCATCTGGTTTATTTTCTACTTCAATTGACCAAACTAAGTTTGGCCTGTAAAAACCCAAATCATCCATCAAAGGTAATGTAATGTAATCTTTTCTTAGATGACTGTCCAGCTTGTGAGCTTGTTTTATATGTGTAAAAAGCATTATCTGACTTGTATTATAATACATTGCATGAAAATCCAAAAAGATTGAAAGGTACATGAAAATAGTTCATTCATTCATTCATTCATCTTCTATACTGCTACATGAAAATATATATATATATTTTCAAAATAATCATAATATTGTTATTAATCTTAATAAGTTTTATCTCTTACATAGCATCACTTCTAGAAATGTCTTCACCTAAACAAGTATAGAACAACTCAAAATGCTATAGTAACTGTGTCAGGCCTTTATGTCGTGATGCACAGCAGTCCCTGGGTCACACCCAAAACACAGGAGACGTAGAACATGTGCTTAAAGCTTGCTGTTGATACAGATATGCTTAGGATGGAGGGTTAAGTTGTATTATGAAATAGTTATAAAATGATCTAAATTGAAATCTAACAAATTAAAACATCTAACCTGAAATGAGCTTTCCAAACACACTATGTTTGCAAAACATTTATTCATTAAACAAAAGAATTACAGGGGCCCCCAAAACCTTGATGGTCCCCACTACTGCTAAGGTAAGCCCCTACAAGGGCCTGTACTGGTGTAGAGAGTGCAAAATCATCAAAACATATCCATTTATATCTATAAAAATTGGAGTCAGCACAGCTAAAAAGAGAAATTCCAAAAAAGGTTATTCTTTGTAAAGATGGCTATGTGAACGGGTCCTGATTACAGGTTACTTTCTTTGCACAGTTCTTGCTTAAGACCTTAGTTGTGCATTATTAATATTTTGTACAATCCTAACAATACAAAACAATATATACTGTAAATTCCTCAAAAACCTTGTGAATTTTAAAGTGCAAAAAAAGAAAAATATAAATCGTCTTTAGTTGTCATTGATGACTTTCTTATGCACAGACAAAAGTATAATTGCATATATAGTATAATGCATATATAGATTTTCTCTGCATAGAAAATCAAATTAATTTGAACTCCAAGGCAAGCCCCAGCTAACTAATGACAACTCGAGCTAAGCTAATATTTCATCATCACCTGGCCGCTGTGTGAGAGATCCTGATGCGATTACCAGATTAATGGCTAAATGCTTCAACACCACGGAAGAGGATACAGCCACTGACATACGTGGCATCTGTTAGCTCGTTTAGCACGGACACAAATTAGTCTGTAAAGAAAAGACATAAAGATTGGGAACATCAGTGACCCCTTCCATTCTATATACCAGCAAATATATGCACACACACATACACACACATGTACATGGTGACCCCTACACATCTGATGAGATGGGAGCTGATATGCGAGTTAGTGGGAGCCACATTTGTAAAAAGCGATAGCCAATTACAGCGGTACGAACTGGGGGGATAATAGCCTGCCTGTCAGGATCGGTGTGCAGTATATGTGAGCGTACGCATGTGTGTGTCTGTGCCTGGGCTCGTAGTACCCATGGGTGAATATTGGGCTCGTATTCTCATATCTATTTGCTCTATATCTCCATTTCTTAGATATTAATTTCATAGCAGCGCTGCAGTGCGGGGCCTGCGTCGTTAGAATGATTCATCAGGGGTTCATCCACAATGTGCTTAAAAAAGATGGAAGACAAAGACTAGTCAAATGGGGAGTATATTTCTTTGAGATTTCAGCAATGAGCAATATTAGATTTGTTTTTCACCCATAACACTCAGGACGATGAAAAATATATTTTTTTAAATCCCTGAATTATAAGGAGCAATTACAGGGTTATTGATCTCCAGAGGTTCCAGAGGAATCCCCAGAACAGAGCCAGCCTTCTTTATCAGCTTGTTGAGCTTTTTTAAGTTCCTGGCTCTGATGCTGCTTCCCCAGCAGATGATGGTAGAAGAGATCAAGCTCTCCACAACAGACTTATAGAAGATATGCAGCATCTTGCAGCAAACACCAGAGCTTCCTCAAGAAGAACAGTCTGCTCTGTCCCTTCTTGTACGCAGCTTCACATTTGCATCTCCACTCCAGTCTGTTGTCCAGGAGAACACCAAGGTTTTTATACTCCTCCACCACCTCCACCTTCTCTCATGATGGAAATAGTGTTTGACCTATTCCTGTTACTCTTAAAATGTACAATCATCTCCCTTGTTTTATTCACATTTAAGATGAGAGGATTGTCTCCACACCATGCCACAAAGCAGTCCACTAGCTCCCTGTACTCAGCTTCTTGTCCATCTCTAATGCCCCCTGACTGCAAAATCATCCGAGTATTTCTGCAGATGACAGGAGTCTGTCTTTTACTGGAAGTATGAGAACATGGTGTACTATAAAGCTAAGTTTTACCAATTTAGTCTCATCTGTCCTAAGGAACTGGGTGCAGAAAGTTTGAGGTCCATTCAGAGCTGCCTTCTTTTTAGGAAAATGCTTTCTCCTGGCAACCCTTCTGAACAAGCCATAACTGTAATGAATTTTAACATTTAACATGTTAACTGAGAGAATAATCTTTTACACTGTAGCATGATGGACAGTTGCTCTGTATGCTCATTGCTATAGACCCTCGGCATTGTGTTAACTTACACCTGTACACTCCTGACTGCCAAAAGTCCTGCTTTTACAGAGTTGATCACACCGAGGAAGATCAGTAAATAAAGTGGTTTTGATTTGCAGCACATAGCAACATCTCCAACTCTTAAATTCTATGAAAGCTCCAAGGGTGTACTTAGTTTATTTTCAACTGAGGGTTTGGAATCTGTTGTGTGCTTATGTGCACTTATATTAAAGTAGTTCAAATAAATGGTAAAGACAATATCCTTCTTATGTCCTGACACGCAACACCATGGAACTGAAAGGGGGTGAACTTTTGTTTTCCGTGACTGTAAGTGTCACATTATCCCGTATACTGTATTTGTCAGAGCACTACTACAAAAGTCATGGATCACTGAATCTACATGAACCTCTAGGAGACATTGGGAAGGAAGCACATCACAGGGGGAAACAGCAACAATAGAGACACAGTTGGAAAGCTCAGAAAACAGTTTGTGTCCTGTACTTTCCACAGACACATGATCTCCTCAAGGACTTGGCCCTGTCAGCCCCAGCAGCCAGCCATCTGAAACAGAGGAATGATAGACTATCAGAGGAAGGGAAACTGTTCAAGGGAATTGTGTGGATTTAGTGGTCTAGTGCTGACACATGGCTTTGAGCATGGTAGAAAAGCACTTTAACTCTTGAGTGCTTTTATCGCATGCACACACTCCATAAAAAGTGGGTTTATATCATCAGATGGCTCAGACATACAGCAACACACACAGCATGTGCATAGTACTACCTCAGTGCAGGAATGACTTTAGGACTGAACCAACTGATATTTTATGCTATGTAACAGTCTTACATTTTATAAAAGTGTCCCTTCATAAAAGAAATGCTGATGGAAGAAATTACTTAATTCCATTTTTTATCTGCAGTTGAATCCATCTTTATGTAAACATGCTTAAATAGTAAGCCAGTGTTGACCAGCACTAGTATTTAAAGACACATTGTGCCTGTTTTATTCATACCACAATATAAAATCAAAATGAGAAAAAAGTAATATCGAAATCAGTGTTTCTTAACTAAGATCCATTGTGTTTTAGATGTATCCCTGCTCCAGGACACCTGATGTAAATCCAATTATTTGAATTAGGTGTGCATGACATTAGGTGCTGCAGAAACATGTTAGTTATACTTTTTTAATTATTAAAGTCAGGTGTGTGGTAGCTATAACTAAAACATTATGGCTGGTGGGCCCTGATGATCAGAGTTGAGAAAGACTGATCTATCTCATATGTTATCATATTTAAAATGTAAGAAAGTGGTTTCATGAAAAAAAAAAAAAAAAGATTAAATTTTACTTTTTGGTCAACGTGCAAAATGCTCCATGTGACAGAAAAACATACACTGTACACCCTGAACACACAACCCCCACAGTCGCACTATGGCGGTAGTATAAAGCTATGGGGATGCTTCTTTTCAGCAAGTACATACAGGTCCTTCTCAAAATATTAGAATATTGTGATAAAATTCATTATTTTCCATAATGTCATGATGAAAATTTAACATTCATATATTTTAGATTCATTGCACACTAACTGAAATATTTCAGGTCTTTTATTGTCTTAATACGGATGATTTTGGCATACAGCTCATGAAAACCCAAAATTCCTATCTCACAAAATTAGCATATTTCATCCAACCAAAAAAAGAAAAGTGTTTTTAATACAAAAAACGTCAACCTTCAAATAATCATGTACAGTTATGCACTCAATACTTGGTCGGGAATCCTTTGGCAGAAATGACTGCTTCAATGCGGCGTGGCATGGAGGCAATCAGCCTGTGGCACTGCTGAGGTCTTATGGAGGCCCAGGATGCTTCGATAGCGGCCTTTAGCTCATCCAGAGTGTTGGGTCTTGAGTCTCTCAACGTTCTCTTCACAATATCCCACAGATTCTCTATGGGTTCAAGTCAGGAGAGTTGGCAGGCCAATTGAGCACAGTGATACCATGGTCAGTAAACCATTTACCAGTGGTTTTGGCACTGTGAGCAGGTGCCAGGTCTTGCTGAAAAATGAAATCTTCATCTCCATAAAGCTTTTCAGCAGATGGAAGCATGAAGTGCTCCAAAATCTCCTGATAGCTAGCTGCATTGACCCTGCCCTTGATAAAACACAGTGGACCAACACCAGCAGCTCACACGGCACCCCAGACCATCACTGACTGTGGGTACTTGACACTGGACTTCTGGCATTTTGGCATTTCCTTCTCCCCAGTCTTCCTCCAGACTCTGGCACCTTGATTTCCGAATGACATGCAGAATTTGCTTTCATCCGAAAAAAGTACTTTGGACCACTGAGCAACAGTCCAGTGCTGCTTCTCTGTAGCCCAGGTCAGGCGCTTCTGCCGCTGTTTCTGGTTCAAAAGTGGCTTGACCTGGGGAATGCGGCACCTGTAGCCCATTTCCTGCACACGCCTGTGCACGGTGGCTCTGGATGTTTCTACTCCAGACTCAGTCCACTGCTTCCGCAGATCCCCCAAGGTCTGGAATCGGCCCTTCTCCACAATCTTCCTCAGGGTCCGGTCACCTCTTCTCGTTGTGCAGCGTTTTCTGCCACACTTTTTCCTTCCCACAGACTTCCCACTGAGGTGCCTTGATACAGCACTCTGGGAACAGCCTATTCGTTCAGAAATTTCTTTCTGTGTCTTACCCTCTTGCTTGAGGGTGTCAATAGTGGCCTTCTGGACAGCAGTCAGGTCGGCAGTCTTACCCATGATTGGGGTTTTGAGTGATGAACCAGGCTGGGAGTTTTAAAGGCCTCAGGAATCTTTTGCAGGTGTTTAGAGTTAACTCGTTGATTCAGATGATTAGGTTCATAGCTCGTTTAGAGACTTTTAATGATATGCTAATTTTGTGAGATAGGAATTTTGGGTTTTCATGAGCTGTATGCCAAAATCATCCGTATTAAGACAATAAAAGACCTGAAATATTTCAGTTAGTGTGCAATGAATCTAAAATATATGAATGTTAAATTTTCATCATTACATTATGGAAAATAATGAATTTTATCACAATATGCTAATATTTTGAGAAGGACCTGTAGAAGCACCTCAAACCTGGAGAGAAAATGGAAAAAGTTAAGACAAAAAAGTTACAGTTAAGATCAAAATTATTCATATAACTAGCAGATTTAGATTTGAAATGATTTTAATTAATCGTAGAGGTTTGTTAGTGATATGAGACAGGCATCATTTATTGCTAATAAAGCATATCAAAAGGAGAATAATTTCAAAATAAATATGTGTCTTTAATGATATTTAATAGAAAATGACATGTCAAAAAGTGTTCATATCCTTCTCAATAAACAATAAAACTCTGGCATTACAGACATCTTCCCTTATTGTAAGTGCTGAGCAGCTATTTGCCTGTTTTCATGGTATTTTTGCAATGTTTTGGAGAAGAACTACATGTCTTTGAGGTTGGACACCTCCGGTGGGCTACTTCAAAATAATTGTCCATACATAAATCCTATTTAAAATGTGGCAAGACTTATAAATTGATGTTATTG